>NC_028641.1:27858641-27885205 GCF_001406875.1 Solanum pennellii | reverse complement strand
GGGGGGGGGGGGGTTTCTTTAATGTAAGCTTTTAGGTATTGATGCTGGTATTTTATCCTAATTATAATTCTTTTTGTTATGTTATTAAAATACATATTAATTATTTAATGTTTAATTAATTAGATATTTCATAATATTTTCATTTATAGGGATAAAATTGTAATTTGACTTTCCACTTTAAAATTTTACAACTTGAATTAGTGTAGGGAATATAAATTATAATAATCTTTTGTGTGTGTGTATATATATATATATATATACATATGTATATATATATGTATATATATATATACACACACACATGGGCGGAGCTACCCTTGCCCAAGGGGCGTCAAACGACACCCCTTCATTGAAAAATTATGTTGTATAGATAGGTTAAATTTTGATTTTATTCCTATATATTGTAGTTGACACTCTATAACACAAGATGAAGAGTTAGCTTAGTGGTTGAGGTGCTACAAAATTTCTCCTTAATCTTTGGCCTGACATCCGGGGGTTCAAACTTGGCTGGGTTTTTTTAATTTTTTTAGATTTTCTTATATAATTAAAATAAAGACTTCAAGAGGCGTCTATTGTCTTTAAATTTTAGGAAACTAAAGCATTTTTTTCACCAATTTTGAAGCGATTGACTTAAATAAAGTTGACTTTAATATTTTATTTTAAAAAGAAAAAATGTACTTTAGAGATTAAACAAATCCCTAATTTCAACATTAAAGGGCTTGAGGAGGAAGAACCAAAAAATTCGTTTTAGTTCATTGCTGAGTCGCTGCTTTTGTTAGGATTCTTCGTGGGGCGTCGCCAAACGATTGTGATAATGTAATTTTTTTTGCTTTCATTAGTAAAATTTATTTTGTTGTCTTTTATGTGTATTTACTACATTGTATTTTGACACCTTAATTTAAATTTTAGCTCCACCACTGTATATATAGATTCATCAATCTCCTCGATGTCATGTCAAAAACTGAACAAATAATGACAAACACTAGTCATCTTGATTCCTCTTGTCTTCGGTTCATTCTAGACTAAAAAAACACCACATATATAGGTTTAAACTTAAACCTAGAAAAGCAATGATCAAATACTTGCAGTGCAACAAATCAATGTTACCAACTTAGCATTTAATAGGTCGATAATAGAGAGATTCATCTCAACTCAATAAGGAAAGATCTATGAATTCAATTAAGTTACAATAAACAATGTATCATAAGTCTCTTTCAATATGAATCTGTCTCTTCCAGTTAATTTGGGAATATATATATATATATATATATATATATATATATATATATATGGGCACTTACACTAACTCTACTATGGGAGAACTACTGTTAAAACTTAAACAAACAACTAAACCAAAAACTAAGACATTTAAGGATACAAGAACTGTTTTAAATAACTAAATTATTTATTTAGGGACTAAACAACTAAATAATGCGGAAATACAACACCTACAACATGAAAGTCATTGTACCAAAACTCTATTAACGACAAGTCTAAGAAGAAGGGGTACAACCCCAAAATTAAACTACACCTTCATGAATAGTTTGATTCTGAAGAGAGTGGGCTTAAGTAAAAGAGGAGTTAAGAAAAAGAGAACTCAAGGCAGCCCGTAAGAACTAGCTCATCCTTGAATTCGGAATGGTTATTGATCTTTTAAACGAGGTCTGTCAATAGTTGTTGGAAAATGCCATGTACTCAACAAAAATAAGAGCAAGTGCACTATCAGTATACAACCATAGTGTACTGGTAGGATCACTCGTATATCCACAAAGTGAAACATATATAAGTAATCACAACATTATAAAATAGGCATATACCATACATATACAATATCATCATCATTCACATCAACAAATAGTTTCACAATGTACAATTAAATAATTTTAGAGAAACACATAGTCTTTCAATATCAATCATCATTAGATATGAACATAGTCCTCAGAAGTAGCTACACCACACCATTTAAGGGTCCTCTAACGGAACCAATTTAATGGTCCTCTCATGGAACTCACACCCAAACTGTTAGCTTTCCAAAACGTGGCAATTCGATCCCATTTTTATGCTAGAACGTGGTAGCCAATACGATAGTTATGGCGGAACGTGGCAACCCGATCTAATATTTATGTCAAAACGTGCCAATCCTATCAAAGTTAACTTGCCAGAACGTAGCAATCTTATCCCCATTCACACACCAAAATCATAATGACAAGTACATCATCAGTATCTTACAAAAAGAGGTGATTCGTGGCATACAATTATTCAATTATCCTCATTTACCATTAGAGTGATCAATAATGCAACATTCGCATACATACATGCATTATAATGAAACAATTAGAAACATATATCACACCAACATGAAATCACAACTATCACCTACCTCGAATTCAAACTTGAATCCCCTAAGGCACTTGAATCTTCCCTTTTCAGATTCTTTTCGCTTGTTTTAGGTTTATAACAATTAATATACGCAAGTATAAACAATCAAATGTTTAATTATTTAGATTATAACAAACCTAATAACCATAGACAAAACCGAAGATCCTTATACCCAAATGAAGGCTTTTCCTCCCCAATTCTCATATCAAAACTATTTAAAATCGATAATAACCTAAGAAATTAGGTTTTACACATCAAAAAATGGATTTTAGTGTTTAAACCTTATCTTTAACCTTAAGAATGGTGAAAAGTGACAAGAACTCGTCTGAGGTCACCTGCTTAGCCCTAAAAGTCAAAAAATACCAAATATGATCATTTAGGGGTTTATTAGCAAGCTTAAGTTGTGTCGGGCCCGCTACTACATCGTTGCTCCAGCACCCCGAATCTCTTTCCAGTGTCCTCGACGGAGACAGAATATACACATTCACAGAAGGACTATTTCAAGGAGTTCTCCTCGCCCGTAATCAATTTTGTAAAGTGGTACGGGTTCCTTAATTTCTTATCCATCCACTGATGTAATAAAATTCACAATTATATCTCTCATTCATTACTAGATTTTTCTACACCTTGATGCCTACAATTTTATCCAAATATGGACTAGGTTGGGAAATTCCAAATTACTACCAAAAAATTTTATGGCCCNTATATATATATATCATTGCTTTATATTGAGTTTATTTTGTTCATGAGTTAAGCAGAATCAGGGTAATAGTTCCGTCTTACTCTTTTATAGCTTAAGTTGTTTTAGCCTTCCAACTCACATATTCATACATTCAATGTATTGATGTCAGTTGGCTTGCATCATTTAATGATGCAGACGCAGGTAACTAGGATCAGCATCCGACGTACTGTTTATCCAGCGAACAGCTCAGAGTCAGTTCGTGAGCCTCCGTTAAGTCCAAAAAACCTCTTTATCATTCATTTATTGTTTTTAGTTTTCAGTTGTTAGGATTATTTGGGGTCCTATCCCAACATCCCTCTTTGTTTAGAGGCTTCATAGACATATATTATTATCTATTAAGTATTTTCATTTCACTTGTAAATAATTAATACTTAAGTTTCCATTTTGGTTAAGTGATTTTCATTAAGTTATTCCTCGAGTTATTTCTCATGTGTTTAAGTCTTCCGCATGGTAAGTAAGCCAAGCAAGGGTCCGCTCAAGGCCAACAATGGTCTTCGAGTTTCATTCTTACCTAGGGTGTACGCTCGGGGCGTGACAAACTTGGTATGAGATCACATAGTTCAAGAGTCCTTGAGAGTACATGAAGTCGCATCTGTAGATTTCTATTTATCGGTGTAAAGCGCGCCATATCTATAATTAGGAGGCTGCAACATTTAGGAACTATCTCACTTCTTTCACATCCTTTTTGTTCATTAGAGTTGATCTCTAAAAAGTTTTCCTCTAACTCGTGTTTGCGCGTGTTTCAAATAATCATGCCTCCACAAGGAGAAATCATAGGTCGTCCCGCGAGGAGAGATGTTGAAGTACAAGAGAAAGGGGTACCTAATGCACCTGAACTGTTACCTTAAGGAGAAGTCACCAATGCTGAATTCTATGAGGCAATCCGAATGTAAACCCTAGTTTTAAACATTAACTTAACTTTAAAGTTTTAATTGAATTTAAGTTTAAACCTTAGGTTTAAAAGTTTTAAATTGACTTTAAAGTTTAAACTTTATATTAAATTTAAAGTTTAAAATTGACTTTAAAGTTTAAAGCTTATATTGAATTTAATGTTTAAACCTTAAAATTCAATTTTATATTAAAGTTTGAACTAATATTAAAATAGTTGAAAATTAAGTTTGTAAAATGACTCGAATTAATATAAGAGACTATTTTAAAAGAAAATCAAGGCGAATAGACGTATATTTATTCAAATAAATAAATTGTACAACACAAATATTAGAAAGAGACAAAAAGTATACGTATTTAATATTAATTATTGTACTAAAAACTGAATTTTTTTTAAAAATCTTTTTCTCACTTTTTTATCATTTCAAAAGAAACAATTTTTGGAACTTTCATATGTCGTTCTTCTTCCATTGTTTCCATGTAATCATCACTATTATAACCAAATATTTTATTTGTTTTGTCTTCTATTTCGCTACTTAATTCTGGTAGTCCAGTATTTCCTTTTGGGGCATTGACTTAATCTCGAAACACACCGATATTTCCAAACTATTATTTGCTAATGAATATCGATGATCGTCAATCATAAATCTCTCCGCTCTAAAGGATTTATTCGAAGCTACTGATGATGCTTGAATCTCTAGAACATCTCGAACAACCCTAGCATGGGCCAAAAATTGTTTTTCACGACTCTTCCGCTGTTGAAAAGTGATTCAAAAAAAAGTTGGTTAGTTTGATTGAACTAGTCTTCTGCTTTCTGTTAGGTAGTTTGTTAGTGTTGCTGAAATAGTGTTTTAGTGGGTTATAGGACCTATATTTTAGGATTAGTTATCATATGGGCATATTTTTATTCTGTAACTTCCTATCAATTAGAAATTTAAAAAGTTGTCGCATAAGTTTTTCCCTTCTCTTTTTATTTCCAGATTCTTATACTTTTTTCTCCAATAAATTTGGCATCAGAGCCAGGCATGGCAACTAACGGTAGTTCGTTGAGTGTGGCACAACCACTTATTCCTGTCTTCAAGGGAGAAAGCTACGAATTATGGAGTATACATATGAAAACTATACTCAAGTCTCAAGATCTTTGGGACTTAGAAGAACGTGGATATACAGACCCTGATGAAGAAAATAGGTTGTGAGACAACAAGAAAAAAGACGTTAAGGCGCTGGTGTTTATCCAGCAGGCTGTCCATGACAGCGTTTTTTCACGATTCGCAACAACAACTACATCGAAGCAAGACTGGTCCATTCTGCAGAAAGAGCTTCAAGGAGATTCAAAAGTCATTGTAGTGAGAATACAATCACTTCGGTGTTACTTTGAAACCTTGATGATGAAAAGTGGTGAATCTATTGCTAGTTTTTTGTCAAAAGCAATGACAATTGTCAGTCAAATGCGATCATATGGAGAGAAGATCACTAATCAGATTATTGTTGAAAAGGTATTGAGAAGCTTGAATCTAAAATTTGATCACGTAGTTGCGGCTATCGAAGAATCTAAGGATCTATCAGTTTTTTCCTTTGATGAACTGATGGGATCTTTTCAAGCTCATGAGGCTAGAATCAATCGTTCAGTTGAGAAGAATGAAGAAAAGGCATTTCAAGTGAATGACTCAACCACTAAGCGTGGAGATAATAATCGTCCAACAAGTAGAGGCTGAGGAAGAGGAGGATTTCACGGTGGTCGAGGCCATGGTTATGGAAGAGGCAGAGGAAGAAATATTTGGCATAGGCAGTCCAATGAACAAGGAAACACAAAAAATGGCATTCAATGTAATCACTGTCATCGCTATGGCCATATAAATGCTGATTGTTGGTTTAAAGACCAAAAAATGAACTTTGCAGCATAAGAGAATGAAGAAGAGTTAGCAAATGCAAGGATTTTTAGAAACTTGGTTGGAGGTCTAATATATTTGACGCACTAGACCCGATATTGCATTTGCTATTGGTGTTGTTTCACGGTTTATGCAGCAACCTTCAAAGGTACATTATGGAGCAGCAAAGAGAATCTTGCGGTACATTGCTGGAGCTTTGGACTATTGCATATGGTACTCAAATACCAATAATTTCAGATTGTGTGGGTACACAGATAGCGATTATGAAAGTTCATTGGATGACAGATGAAGTGCTTCAGCAAATGCTTTCACTCTAGGTTCAGGTGTGGTGACTTGGAGTTCAAATAAGCAAGCTACAACATCATTGTCAACTTCAGAAGCTGAGTACATTGCCGCAACTTCAACAGCTTGTCATGTCGTCTGGTTAAGGAGAGCGTTAGATGATCTTCAACAGCAACAACACATATATTTTGTGACAATAAATAAACTATTTTCATGACAAAGAACCCAACATTTCACAACAGGACAAAGCATATTGATGTTGGTTATCATTTCATCCGTGACTTGGTAGCAAAGGAGGAAATATTATTGGAATATTGCAACACACAAGAGTAGTTGGCTGATATATTGACAAAGGCTTTATCGAAGGAGAAATTTTTCTACTTCAGAGGATTGTTTGGTTTCTATCGTTTTGAATCAAGAAGGAATGTTGAAAAGTGATTCAAAACAAAGTTGGTTAGTTTGGTTGAACTAGTCTTCTGCTTTCTAATCGGTAGTTTCTTAGTGTTGCTGAAATAGTGTTTTAGTGGGTTATAGAACCTATATTTTAGGATTAGTTACTTATTTCTTAGCCTATATATCTGTATCTTCCTATCAAGTAGAAATTAAAAAGTTGTCGCATAAGTTTTTTCCTTCTCTTTTTATTTCCAGATTCTTATACTTTTTTCTCCAACATCCACCATACTAATATTTGAGCTTGAAGTTGTCTTTCTTTATACCTAATCTATTTTCGTGCCTGATTGAAATATAAATCAAAACCATTATTAGTAGAGGATTCAAGCTCAAGATAATCATCCATCCAATCATTTGTATCATCACTTCTAGGTCTACAAGATGGAGGTTAAACTATTGGGAAAAAATTCCATAACTTTATATGTATTATATAACTCTGTAGATTTTGTATGTAGGCTACTTTTACAATTTTCAACTCTAAGAGTTGCATCATCTTAAATTTGTATAAATCTTTTCAACCATTCTTTTAACACCATTTATTTTGTAATTTGAATTAAAGTAGTATCAATCAAATAGATTTGAGGAATAGGGACAAAAATATTTTTTGAATTTTTCTATCGTAAAAGCGAGTGAATCTTTAAAATCTATCTTTTTCTAAATATTTTTCCAATTCACATGAAAAGCACAAATATTTATTAAAAAGGAAAAACAGTTGGATAATATTGACCAGAAGCAGCATTTGTTGCTTTATAAAAACACTCAAAAATTTAATAAGTTATTTTATATTTTCCTAATCTTCATAAATTCTTAATTTGGGTCCACATTATGAGCTGTTAAACTAATTGTACATGCTTATGATAAATATGAGCAACTTCAAGCATTTCAAATAAAGAATTTCATCCAGTACATACTTCTTTCAGAACTTTTCTATATGCAAATTCACATTCTTTACAACGATTTTTAAATTATGCAATTCTAGATTTTACTTTGGCTTTAAAAATCCAATTACAAGCAAGTCTAATTTTTACAAGAAATTTCAATTGAGAAATATTATCGTTTACTTTCAAATATATACATGTGTGACACACTTAATATGAAAAGAATCATTATCAATTGGACAAAGTATATATTTTGAATAATCATTTGCTTTTAAATTATTAGAAGCATTATCTAAAGTGGCAATCATTATAATATCACATATTTCATAAAATTGTATAATAAAACTTATTTTGTTGTTATATAAGAGTCGGTTTAAATTTTTTCAACATATTTATACCCTAATATTTATTTTTGCATGTTCCATTCATGGTCAATCCAATGGATAATAATTGTAAAATAACCATAACCATTAAAACTCCGTCCCATTTCAGAAGTAATAAATAATGTCATCATAATAAATAAATAAATAATGAAGAAAAGGAAATATTCTTTTTTATATTTAAATAGATCAATTTTAATTGTACTTCATGGAATATCTTCATAATGTGGATTTTACAATTCCCGAGTATAATGAACAAAACCAGGATGTGAAGGCAATGAAAAAGGCAAATGACAAACAACTATTTTAGCTAATTCTCTATGATCTTTTTCTTTACTGTTGTGTGCTTCGGCCAGCCGAGTTACTCATATTTAATACACTTTGAACCATGTTAGAACCTCCAACTCCCGTAGAATTTTCAGGTATGGGGATTCCATTTTTATTAGCCTTTTCTATATCATCTAGTCAAATAAATTCTTCATTACACTTTCTCAAATGTGTTCTTAGTCTTCTTGTTCCCCCTTTTTACCTGTAGTTACATTTTTCGTGGTCAATTTACATTTCGTATAAGTAACAGTAGTTTTTTCCTCATTTTGTACCAAAAATTTCCTTAATAAAGATGTTTTTACACGTACAACTATCTTTGAAAAAGTAGGTAAAGAGGGGACTTCATCTTGTTCCGATAATTCGATAATCAGACTAGTAGGGGTAGGGATCTCATTATCTTTCTCATTTGTTTCTACTTCTTGATCTAATTCATCCTCAAAATTAGTAAAACATCTCTTTAAAGTCTCATGATCTACTTCATTTTCGAAACTAAATTCAATATGTCCTCGTGACATAAAAGAAGTTTTATCAACATGAGTATAATCATTAGTATTAACTCTAAATCTAGGTGGCAAATGTTTAGAACTAGAACTACTTCCTCCTCCCCTATTATTTTTTCCTTTTGACATTAATCTTTTACCACCATTTCTTTCTGAATTCATGTTCAAGTTTAATATAATAAAATATTATGAAAAACAAGTAAGATAATATAACAAAAAAATGAAATAACTTAATATTATAAAAAAAAAAAATTACAGTTGGAACGAATGAGAACGCCTATGTACACGGAGACACATAACCCGGAACTGAGAGATGCCAATTGAAGCTTCTGATTTACTTCAAATAAGTCCAAGAAATCCAAATCTAACTCAGTATCACAAAATAATAATAATTAATTTATGAGAGATTGAAAATTGACAGATTTTATAAGATGTTAATGAAATAGTTTCTGAATGTGTTATTTAAATTAAAGAATATGAGTATATTTATAGCGTTAAGGGGTTAGAGAGGGGTGGAGCAGTTTTGAACCGTTTTGGGCCCCAGCCGTCAAAGATTATAAATTAACGTTCACCTTAAAAAATAAAATGGGAACTGGCCATTGAACCGAATCAATTGGATCGGAACCGATTCTTACCGAACCGGATCAACTGGTTTGGAAAGTAGATTCCATTTTGATATCTGTCCCGGTACCCTATAAGACCAGTTCCTTACAAGTTCAACCGGTACCGGACATACTGGTATCGGAACCAGACGTAAACCGGATCGGATCGACCAAAACCTTGTCCAATTACCAGCCTTAGTTGGCCCTACAGTGGCAAGCACACCAAAATCTAAGAAATAACGTTGTAATTTAAAATTGGAAAAGTCCATCCGTGAAACTCTCTGAGAATTAGAAAATTGAATCTGTCCAACCCAAATGAATTTAGATTATGCAATTAAAACAACATCAAATCAGAAACCTAAACCATCTTAAAAATAATGAAACCTAAGTAACTATATGTAAAATTAAAAGATAAAATCAAATAAAGGTAGCAGCCTAAATGTTGAACACAGATGTCCATGATGTGACATACATATATACTTTTCATTTGTTCATGTTGGTAGCATTGTTAAATGCATTTGCTGCATGTTATGTTGTGATACAATTATTAGCAGCCCAAGAATAATTCATAATCAAGCATGATAATAAGTTAATCGATGGTTAAGAGAGGCGACATATAAGAAATCTCAATGTAAACCCTTACTAGACACATTGAAGATGATTGTAGAAAAAGAAGAACATTGATGGATCTAGTCTAGCATGGCTCGCTGATCTGACTATTTATAAGATTTTGAAAGCTTAGTTTTAGAAGTTGAAAAGAACATTAAAACATTGAATTGGTATGGGAAAATGATAAGTCATTCTTGAGCATTGAAATAAGTGGAAGTACCAAAATGATTAATTCATCCATATGTATACTCAAATGCATATTAATTATATTATTGACAAACTTAGTATGATATTTTAATTAATGATAAAATATTTAATAAATTAGATAAATATTTTAATTTAATATAGTAGAAAATAGTAATAGTAATTTAACTTTTTCCTAATTTTTATAATAGTAATAATAATAATAATAATAATAATAATAATAATAACAATAATCGTCGTTGTTGTCGGCGGCGGCGTCGTGATCATCATCATCATCATCATTATTATTATTGTTATGAAAAAACTAACTTTTCAAATTTTTCAGGCGTTTTACTATTTCAGTAAAAAAAAAAGAATATATTTCTAGCATCCCATAATATTCATATTTAATATATAATAATTAATAATATATTTAAAAAAATTAAAAATATTTAAGTATAGGGGTAAAATGGTATCTCAACTTTATACATTGAGGCTTTTCACTTTTAGTAATATATGATGATGATTATGTTTTGATTTGTGTATTAAACGTATATCACATCTTAATCGACAAAATTTTTTATATATGTATTTCAAGTATAGTGGAACGTAAGTAACCATGGAATGTTAGTCTCCTAAATTACTCTATAGGGTTAAGCGGAAAAAAAATCTAAGTAGATTGTTATTACATCTAAATAAATTTATGTATTCGCAAATGTAATAGGTAGCCAATAAACATGTAGACATAATTTTTGGAAAAGAGCCTAAAATACCGTCAAAGTATTGAAAATGGTACAAAACTATCCCTCATCCACCTATTGGCTCCAAAGTATCCTTTTCATCCACCTATTGACTCCAAAATACCCTTGTCATCCACCTTTGGATCCAAATTGACCACTTTAAAAGAATACTAATTTAAATTATTTAAAATAGGCAACACTTAACCGTTGATTATTTTAATTATACTAATAAATATAATTTATGAACCCCTTATTACTAATTAAACAAGACCCAATTAAGACAATCAATCCAAATTATAACTACCCAGCAATTAAACATAACTCTTTCTCCCTTCATTCCCAACACCTATAGAATCATTGCTTAATTACTAAATTATGTGTCTCTTCTCTGTATATTTTTAGCTATATTAGAATTTATTTATATTTCTGTTCATTTCCCTCATCAAAGTAAGGCTTATTAGATTGTTAGAACAAAAAATTATAATTATTGTGCTTTACAGTTCATCCAACAATATCGAGAAAATATAATCAAGATACCCATTTTAGAAGATATATTAGTTAGGTTCCTATTGAATATATAATACTACAATTTTAAATGAAAAAAAAGGAGATTTTAGAATTATTTTTTCATTAATTGATGATCAAATTATAAATATTTTGTAATACCCCAGAATTTTTTTTAAGCTAAGACTCGAACCGTCCTTCGTAGTGACTGGTGAGTGAGACTTTGGCAAGAAATTTAAAATTTCTTGAGTGTTGAGGTCATTAGAGATAGAACCTTAAGTTCCAAGGAGAGATAAAGAGAAACATTCAAGTCATTCCTAAGTTTTCTTAAGTTTTTGATCAACTTCAAATGATGATAACTTTTAGTACAGAAAGATTAGGAGCCCCATAAGATACTAAATTAAAGTCATTCAAGTCTTCTTTCCAACGCCGTCAAGTTTTCTCAATTATGATCTCTGAGTAAAACGTTGTGAGTGTTTTGCTAACGACGCACAAAGCTGGCAGTAGCTTCGCGATGCCTCCACGACGCGGAGCTAATAGGGACTTCATTGCGCGTTGAAAAATTATTCCGACTCTCATCTCATTTTAATTAATTCTTTAGGACTATTTAAGTCCTAAAAACCCTTAGAAGGTGATCTAAATTGCCATAAATGTGTAAAAAAATCCATTTTTACAAATCAACCCTCTCATTCACTCCAAAGATTCTACGCTCAATAAAATCAAGAAACCTAAGGCTAAGTTCATCTTTCAACATTTTCCTTCAAGTCCTTTAAGAATATGATTCCTTCAGTGTATAAGTTCCATAGTGTTGGACTTGTTCACCCACACGCCAATAATGTTAAATTTCAGCTTGAAATTCATTTTAAAAGTTGAATCTTTAATGTTCTTGTTTTATATTCATGAATTTTCTTTCATTCTTGAATTGGGCTGAGATTGATGAGTTTATTGAGGAATTAGAGTCGATTCTAGAGTTGTGTTTGATTAGATCCTTGAGAATATGTATTGGGTATTTAAAGCTAAAGAGAAATGAACAAAATAATCAAATTTAGGCGAACTGAGATTAGAAAACGAAGAAGAAAAAGTCGGACAAGGAACATGTAGCAGGTCCATGTGCAAACCTGTTCCTCCAGTACGTAAGTTTCTCTCCGCGTTGCAGAGAGGACGCGGACTCCACTGTTTTAAAAATTATTTCGAGCAAACATTTTAAATCATCTCCTCTTCGCGTACTTATTGCCCAGACGGTGTTTTTCAATTGTTTCTCATGCTTAACTATCTAAAACACCCCTAAACATCAAGATACATTTTCTACAACAAATTACAACCTTGAATTCATAAATCACATTCAAGATAGAGCTAAAAGTTAAGTCTCAAAAGTTTTGCCAAACCTTTTGGGAAAGTCCTTTTGAATCTTTTGAGGAGTCTTTTACAATATCTAGTAACTTGTTTCTACACTCGAGCAAGTGAGTATTAGAATGAGGAGAAAGTATTCATGAGATCTTTTATATCATGAACCATAACTCTTAAATTCAGAACTCACATTTCAGACAAAGTTAAGAGTAGAGTTCAAGAAAGCTTTTGAGTTCAATTGTGAATTCTTTGAGATCAACTATCGATTTGAACTAAGTTTTGACGAAGTAAGTAAAAGAATGAGAAGAGTCGTTTACATGAGATCCTTATTAATATTTTGACCTTTAAGTCAAATTTTTTCATTCCCATAATTCTTCATGAACTTCGTAAGTAGAGCATCCTTCATAGAAGTGGTATCCTCAAGTTTAAGCCTTTAATTGTTGAGTTCTTAATCCTTTCCGCATGAAACCTTTTGTGTTGAGCATTCTTGAAATGAGTAGTATCACTGAAATTTTGAGTTCTATCTATTGTAAGTGAAAAACTTGCATTGAGTGTTCACATCCGTAATTCGACATGAACCTTATTTTAAGAAGTCTTTTACAAACGTTTTGACGTTGTTTAAAAGAATTAAGTTTTGAGTTAAGTAAAGAGCAAAGTTTGACAATAGTCTGATCTACAGCTCGTACTGTGCATCCATCGTTTGAGTCTGAAGCCCCCAAAAACTCAGCCCAGAAAATTTGACTAAGTGTCGAACGATGGACGGACCTACGGTTCATAGGTCAGACTACGGTTTGTAGTCTGTGTCCGTCGATCAAGACCCCATTTTTCCACTCTGTGACAAGAACCACGATTGACCAGTACAGTTCGTAGATGGACATACTGATCATAGGTATGAACATAGGTGAAAATTAGCAGACAATTAGGGGGCAAAATGTAGTTGGGTCATCTTAAATTTTTCATAACTCTTAGCACAAAAAGAATTAGGTGTCCGCGTCTCGGGGGTAGCTCGGGGCGTGACAAACATGGTATCATGATTCCGGTCCGTTCCAAACCGGTTCCTATCTGATAACTAAGGGACCGGGCGGAACCTTTGGAAATTACTGATAAAACTGGTTCCGGTAAGACCCAATTCCGGTAAATAAATCTGATAACGAGGATCGATTCCGATAAAACCAATCCTACTGATCCGATCCTGTCCAATTGTCACTCTTAACCAAACAATGTTGAAGTTATGTTCTTTTTTATATTTTATTTTTTTATATGCATAATTAATAAAATCGTCCCTATGGGTCATATTAAATCCAAAAAAGAATCTCCTGAGTTATTTATTGCAGTAGCATTATAAATCCGACAAAAAGATTCAAAGAAAAATAATGTCCTTACCTGGTATGAAATTTAACATGACCTAAAATTATCTTGTCATTTTAGTTGAAGAAAAGATGTTGCAAGATTCCAAAAACTGAAATTTTGTATCTCGAAGTGCTAATTTACTTCACTTTGAAATACTATATTTTCTTTATTCTCTCAGTAATTATCATTTGTAATGTTATTGATGTAGTTGCATACACCTCTAATTGGTACAAATAAGTCACTGTCTAAATAGTGATTTTGATCCTTTAGAATACATATTTTAATGTGAAAATTATGTATTTCACAGGGAATATGATTTGAATTTTATTTTATTCTATTATTATTATCATTATTATTTTGTTTTCTTGGCATACATAAAATTTTTAACAATTCACACAAGATAATATGTGCAATGCACTTATATATAGTGAATTAAAATTACACGGATTCTAAGGGTCTTGATCATGATAGAAAATCTAAATTAAGTATCAGGATGAAGTGATACATACATTAAGAATATCATCTATAAGAAAGTAATAGGTAATCTCATTATACATTGTACTCAATTAGAATTTAGTTCAACTTTCCATGCTCAAAGAAATCTAATGATTTTACATCAATCTTATTCATTATGCACATGTATTGATATGGAATAGGTATGCAGCACACGTGCCCAGGGACTAGTTATATTATAAAGACAAACGAGAAGCTCCTAATCTAAAGTCAAATTATCAAATTTCCATAAATTATTAATTGATGAACTATTTTACCCTTCCATGTTGAGGGATACAATTCTGTTCATGAATCATTTTTCACTTGGTTACGAAACTAGAGGGAATTCTCTCTTGTGTTATTGTCTAATATATGTGTCAGAGTGGATTCTCTTGCAACGGATATGAGGCATTATAAAATAATGTTCCAACAATAATTTAGGTTAAGACAAATGATATTTATTGTGCTACATTTGTAAGTTTTTAAGAAATACATATACTTCTTCATGTTTTTCGTTCATTTTGTTAAAGCCAAATCGTACATTTATTAGTTATTCAAGTAGTAATTTATTGACATATTCAAACCCTGAGAGATTACATTATTTATCTTAGTTAGCTTCATATATTTCCTGTTTGGTGTGAAATGCATAGTTCTACTTTAATGATTTTTATTTAATGATTAAAGTGTAAGCGATAAATTGACATTGCTAATTTCTCTCTCTCTCTCTCTCTCTCTCTGCCACTCGAAGATCATTGCTGACCTTGAGCGAACCCTTGACCTGACTTACTTACTCAGCGGAAGACTTAAGCAAAAGAGAAATAACTCACGGAACAACTAAAAGAAAATCACTTAGCAAAAATGACAATTTAAGTTTTAATTGTTTACAAATGAAATGAAAAGACTAAAGAGCTAATACTATCTATCTATGGAGCCTCTAAACAAAGAGGGATGTTGGGAAAGGACCCCCAATCATCCTAACAATTGAAAACTAAAAGTAATAAATGAATGATAAAGATGTCCTCCGAAATGAAAGGAGGCTCACCAACTGACTTTGAGTTGCTCACTGGATCAACGGTATGTCGAATGCTGATCCTTGTTACATGCGTCTACATCATATAATGATGCTGGCCAACTGACATCAGTGCATTGAATGTACAAGTGTACGAGTTGGAACACTTAACCGACTTAAGCTTGAAAAGATTAAGAAGGAACTCTTACCTTGTCTCTACTTTAACTCATGAATAAATTAACTCAATATAATGCAATAAGACACATGCAATATATATATATATATATATATATAAAGCTTGTAAAACAGTGTAAACAACTTAGTTCGTTAAAGAAATGCAGTAACAAGCTCAAAACTTTACATTTATAATAAAGTCATATAGTTTTTGTGGGAGATTCACTAACCGACAATCACCACTATGAGCCTAAGTGGTGATACAACATTTTACCCATGCTTCGAGAACTTTCATATAGTTTGTCGTTGCATAGAACTACTTAACTTAGTGGATTCACTAACTTAGTTTATGTGATTATCTAGAAGGTACGATCCATTAATACCCATGATAACTACATGGTTTTTGGAGATTTGAGTTATTATGAACTCGCATCCCCCATATCAGTGCTCAATACTACTCCCAAAATATACTTAGCTCATGTGTTTAAAAACAACTTCTTTCTTTGGGTTGAGATAATTACTCAACACTTAGCTTAAAAGCTTTCTTGGAATCGATGTTCCCTTTTCTTGCTCAATACTTTTCTGGAAAATCTTAGTTTCCACTTATCTTAAATGTGAAAATATTTATAAACTCTTAGACAATAATTAGTTCTCTTATAACTTTTGATAAATGAACTCAACTCATTATTCTTTACTTAGCTTGAAACTAGAGGCTTAACACAACTTTTAAGAAATACTTAGTTCTGTTATAACTTTTTGAGAAATGAAGTCAACTCTTTATTTTTTACTTAAATTGAAACTCGAGTCTTCAAAACAAAGTTAAAACGTTGATAAAGCATCTTTAAAACTTTTAAGAACTTTGCTTTAACTTGCTTCTTAACTTCCAGAATGGCTTTTAACTTCTTTCACTCTAATCCTCACTATACTTGAATTTGATTATGGATTCAAGGCTAATGATCTCATGTTTATGGATAATTTCATGATATTAAGATGTACATTAGAGTGTTGGAATCAACTAATAACCATAGGTACATGACTTAGGAACTAGTACAAAAAGGTGGGAGAAGAATGGGGGAACTGGCGTCCCTGGCGCTCTGAGAGGTGTGGGGTGCCAACCCTCATACCTCAGAGAGAAGGTTGGGGCGGCTGCCCAAGGCCCTATGGACAGGGATAAACCCCCTAAATTTCCATGGTTCGTTCCGCAATTACTTAGGATCATTAGTACTATCAATATACAATAGATTGAACCCGAAATTACACTTGAAAACATGAACCAAAACTTCAATAACACAACTATCAAGAATTCAGTGAAAACTTTAACAAGACACACTAAGTAGAGAACATTTCATGGGTGTGAAGTGCACCACAACTAATGAGAGGGAGGATACAAAGTGTTTGAGGAAAACTTCACTTTTTTGTTACTCTTATCGTGCGTAAGGTATGATCTAATTCCATTCTAACTCGACGTTCTACATTTTAGATCATGCTTCCTCGTAGAGCTAACACTAGGAATGTGAATGCCAAGAATACAAATGTGTCTCCTCCAGTCCCAGATCAGGAAGTCCCCAATGCTGATTTCAGGAATGTCATACAGATGTTGGCTCAGAGTATGACCAACCAGATCAATCGGGTTCATGCTTCTGTGGATGCAAATAGTGGATCAGCAGCAGCAATGGTCCGTGACTTTGTTAGGATGAATCTGCCTGAGTTCTTAAGATCACAAACTAATGAGGATCTTTAGAATTTCTTGGATGAGATCAAGAAAATCTTTGAGGTAATGCAAGTCACTGGGAATGATCGGGTTGAGTTGGCATCATAGCAGTTGAAGGATGTTGCTCATATCTGGTACACTCAGTGAAAGGAAAATAGGGGTACATATACAACTCCTATTACTTGGGATTGCATTAGTGAGACCTTTCTGGACAGGTTTTTCCCAATAGAGTTGAGAGAATCAAAGGCTCAGGAATTCATGAACTTGAGGAAGGGAAACATGACAGTACAAGAGTATGGGCTCAAGTTTAACCAACTCTCCAAGTATGCTCCTCACATAGTTGTTGATTCCAGGGCTCATATGAGTAAGTTCTTGTATGGAGTGTCGGATTTGGTGAAAACTGAGTGCAGAAATGCTATGTTACTAGGATATATGAACATCTCTAGGCTTATGACTCATGCTTAGCAGGTTCAGGGTGATAAACTTAGGGAACAACCCAAGGATAATAAGAAGGATAGGACTGGGAACTATGACTATTCTCAGCAAAAATCGGGTGATGAAAATTGCTCGCAGAGTCAGCAGAAGTTTTCAGCTCCAACCTCTTCATCAGCTAGTGTTCCATTATCCAAGAACAGGTATGACCAGAAGGTTAGAGCACCAAGCTCTAAGTCTCAGGGAAGTGTTGTAGGAACGAAGACTTACCCCACTTGCCCTAAGTGTGGTAAGAACCATCCGAGCGAGTGTCTCGCAGGAAAAGAAAGATGCTTTGGGTGCGGTCAGTCTGGTCATAGGTTGAAGGATTGTCCTTCTAGAAAGGTTCAAGGAGGTGGCAATGGTAGAGATCAGTCTAAAACTTCATCAGCACCAGCAAGTCGCCCAACTTAGAAGGGTAACTCATCTGGTACAGGTTGAAGTCAGCACCAGAAGAGGTTGTATGCTCTTCAGCCTCGCCAGGATCAGAAAGGTTCTCCTGATGTAGTCACTGCTACGTTACGAGTGTTTGACCTTGGTGTTTATGCATTGTTAGATCCAAGGGCTACTCTATATTTGTAACTTCTTACATAACATTCCAATTCAGTGTTAGTCCAGAAACTCTCTCAGAGCCTTTCTCAGTCTCTACTCCAGTCGGTGACCCAGTTATAGCTAGACGAGTATACAGAAATTTCCCTGTCATAGTCTCTCAAAAAGTCACCTGAGCAGATCTTGTAGAGTTAGAAATGGTAGTGTTCGATGTCATTCTAGGCATGGATTGGTTACATTCCTGTTATGCCTCAGTCGATTGTAGAGCTAGGATTGTTCATTTTTAGTTTCCAAACGAACCAACTTTAGAATGGAAGGGTAGACGCATAACGTCTATGGGTTGATTCATTTCTTACCTTAAGGCCAGAAAGATGATCTCTAATGGTTATCTCTATCTTCTAGTTCGGGTTAAGGATTCTATCTCTGAAACCCAACTCTTGAGTCTGTTCCAGTAGTGTGTGAGTTTCCAGAAGTGTTTCCAGAAGATCTTCCCGGAGTTTCTCCCGAAAGAGAAATCGACTTTGGGATTGATCTCCTTCTAGATACCCAACCTATTTCTATACCCAGCCGGGCTTAAAAAATTGAAAGAGCAGTTGAATGACCTTCTAGATAAGGATTTCATTAGACCAGTATTTCACCATGGAGTGCGCCAGTGTTGTTCGTAAAGAAGAAAGATGGTTCTCTCAAAATGTGCATTGACTATAGGCAATTAAACAAGGTCACAATCCTTTTCAAGAATAAGTATCCCATCCCCAGGATTGATGACTTGTTTGACCAACTTCAAGGTGCTAGACATTTCTCAAAGATAGACCTCATATCGGGTTATCATCAGTTTAGAGTCAGAGATAGTGATATTCCGAAGACAGCTTTCAGAACTCGGTATGGCCATTATAAATTTTAATTATGTCGTTTGGACTAACTAAAGCTCCTGCATATTTCATGGATTTGATGAACAGAGTGTTCAAACAGTACTTGAAGTTATTCATTATCATCTTTATTGATGATATAATCATTTACTCTAGGAATGAGGAAGAACATGTGAGTCATTTGAGAATTGTAAAACAGACTCTCAAGGATCGCAAGTTTTTCGCTATGTTTAGCAAATGTGAGTTCTATTTGCAATCCGTTGCTTTCCTTGGTCACATTGTATCTAGCAAGGGGATCCAAGTGGATTCATAGAAGATAGAAGGAGTGAGACAATGGCCTAGACCTACCTCTGCTACAGATATCACAAGTTTTTTTAGGTCTAGCGGATTTCGTCAAAGGATTCTTATCCATAGCCTCACCATTGACTAGGTTAACTCAGAAGATGATCAAGTTTCAACAGTCTAAAGATTGTGAGAAAAGATTTTGCAGAATTGAAAACTAGATTGACTACAACTCCTTTCTTGACTCTACCATAGGGTTCAGATAGTTATGTGATCTATTGTGATGCATCCAGAGTTGGCCTAGGTTGTGTGTTGATGTCGCGAGATAAGGTTATAGCTTATGCTTCTAGATAGCTTAAGGTGCATGAGCTAAACTATCAACCTCATGACCTCGAGCTTGAAGCAGTGTTGTTTGCACTCAAGATCTGGAGACATTACTTGTATGGTGTTCATGTAGATGTGTTCACTAATCATAAGAGCCTTCAGTATGTGTTCACCTAGAAAGAGTTGAATCTTCGTTAGAGAATATGGCTTGAGTTCCTTAAGGATTATGATATGAGTGTGCATTATCATCCTTGTAAGGTGAATGTAGTAAAATATGCTCATACTAGATTATTTATGGGTAGTGTAGCCCATGTTGAGGAAGAAAGGAAGGAGCTAGTGAAGGATGTTCACAGGCTTATTTGCTTGGGAGTTCTCCTTATGAGCATATCAGACAGTGGTGTAACAGTTTAGAATGGGGAAAGATCTTTTCGTTAGTGGAGGTTAAGGAAAAGCAAGACAGTGATCCAATCTTGCTTGAACTTAAGAGTGCAGTCTAGAATCAGAGAGTGGAGGTTTTCTCCCAAAGGGAGATGGTGTACTTCGTTAAGGGTAGATTGTGTGTTCCTGATGTGGTGAGTTGAGAAAGCATATCCATGCAGAAGCCTATAACTCTAGATATTCTATTCATCCATGTGCCACTAAGATGTACCACGATCTATGGGAAGTCTATTGGTGGAATGGAATGAAGAGGGACATAGCAGATTTTGTTCGTAAGTGCCCCAATTTCCTGCAAGTCGAGGTAGAACATCAGAAACCAGGAGGTATGACTCAAGAGATCGATATTCCTACTTGGAAATGGGATGTGATCAATATGGATTTCATCACAAGGTTACCTCGTACTCGCAGACAGCATGACTCTATTTGGGTGATAATTGATAGGATGACTAAGTCTTCTCGCTTTTTAGCGGTCAAGACTACAGATTCGGCAGAGGGTTATTGCAAGCTTTACATTAATGAAATTTTGAGGTTGCATGAGTTCCTTTGTCTATCATCTCAGATAGAGGTCCTCAGTTTACCTCTCATTTCTGGAAGTCATTTCTGAAGGGTCTTGGTACTCAAGTTAACCTTAGCATAACATTTTTATCCGTAGATGGATGGACAGGCAGAGCGTACCATTCAGACCCTAGACCCTAGAAGGATATATTGAGCTCTTATGTGATCGATTTCAAGGGTAGTTGGGATGATCACCTTCTTCTGATTGAGTTCGCCTACAACAATAGCTATCATTCCAGCATTCAGATGACCCCTTATGAGGCTTTGTATTCGCGTAGATGTAGATCTCCTATTGGTTGGTTTGAAGTAGGTGAAACATCTTTGATAGGGCGAGATTCAGTCCTTTATGCTATGGAGAAAGTGCAACTCGTTAAAGAGAGGGTAAAGATAGCCCATAGTCGTCAGAAATATTACGCAGATGTAAGGAGTTGGGAACTAGAGTTCCAAGTTGATGATTGTGTTTTCCTGAAAGTGTCAACTATGAAAGGAGTGATGAGATTTGGCAAGAAAGGGAAACTCAGTCCTAGATATGTTGTCCCTTTTACAAGATATTGAAAAGGGTTGGCAAGGTGGCATATAGAGTTAGAGTTGCCAGCATAAGTAGCAGCAGCGCATTCGATCTTCCACACCTCACTCTTGAAGAAATGCGTGAGTGATCCAGCCTCGGTAGTGCCATTAGAGAGTGTGGCGGTTAAAGGTAGTCTTTCTTATGAGGATGTAGCAATTGAGATTCTTGACCGTCAGGTTAGGAGGTTGAGGAACAAAGAGTCACTTCAGTCAAGGTTTTGTAGAGGAGTCAATCCATAGAGGGAGCTACTTGGAAAGCAGAAGCAGCCATGAAAGCCAAGTACCCTCACCTCTTTCCTTCCGATGCCACTCCAGATTGAGGTAATACTTTCTCTTCAGTTTTTCAGTAATTCATGCGCGAATTCAGTCTTAAAATCATGTTCTCTCAGTTTGTACTTGCATTTTCAGCGTATTTGCATGTTCTTGGAACTCAATTTAGTCAGAAACTCAGTTCTCAGTATTTTATAGTAGGGACCGTATCTCTCTCCCTATATTTCAGCTAGTTTAGTCTTCATTCGAGGATGAATGTTCCCAAGGCGGAGATAATGTCACACCCAGTATCTAAAATAGACCAGAAATCAACTTTTTAGATATCTGCAGGTGCAATCGACAATTACCATTGATGGACCATAGTCTAATCTATGGCCCGTACTGTGCATCTGTTGTTTGAGTCTGAAGCCTCCAAAAACTCAACCCAGAAAATTTGACTAAGTGTCGAACGACGAATAGACTACGATCCGTAGGTCAGACTATGGTCAGTAGTCTGTGTCCGTCGATTAAGACCCCATTTACCCACTGTCTGACAAGAACCACGATTGACCAGTACGGTCCGTAGATGGACCTATGGATCGTAGGTATGGCCGTAGGTGAAAATTAGCACACACTTAGGGGGAAAATGCAGTTGGTTCAATTTTAATTGATCAAAACTCTTAGCACAAAATGAATTAGGTTTCCCATGACCTATGAAATGATAGATAATTGAATTAGCTTTCCATATCCACTGAGTTTGCTAAAATCTGACCTCCGAGTAATGACTTATGCCCGTTTTAGTAAAGATGTGTTAAACAGACCAAACCTACGGACCCAAACGACGGACCGGCGATTGAACGATGGCCCATCAGTCCAGGTCGTCATTTGGTTAGACAGCAATTAATTCAGGGATCTTTTGATATTTTTCCAATTTGTTTAAACCCTAAGATACGTCGTTTGACCCTAAATCATCAGATTTTAGTCAGTTTAAGCCTAGAAACATAACTAAAACTTACGTAAGTCAAATCATTGAATCAAAACATAGAAAATTAGAATCAAGAAAGGAGAAAAAGGTCAACAAACCTATTTCAAGAACAAAACAAGTTTCCATCAATTCCAGCCTTGAAATCTAAATTTTTCTTGTGGATTTGATCACATGATATGTGGGATTTCACTAGTGGGTTCCTTTCACCCATTGGGTCCCTAGTTTTCAGTCAGAATCTTGATTTCCATATCATGATTAGACATAGGATTTCTAGAACTTCCACAGAACTTCATGAATTAATTAATTATGTGTTCCAAATTAAATATCCATGTTATTATTCACTTTATCGCATGAATTTCAGAACCTTAGCTATGTATTTCTTTAGTTCTTGAATTACACATGCTAGATAAGATATTTCAGTTACTTCAGATATACATGTCTCATCATAAATGCATAGTTACCAGATTAATTGTTGCATTCTCAGTTTGCATGTTCAATTTTGAGCTATCCAGTAGTTACAGAATCTCAGTCACAATCAGTTAATTACATAATTCATTGGGAATAGCATAATATCGAGTTGGACTAGGGTTCAGCGTACCCAATTAGCCCCAGAACTACTAGCCAAGTAGGTTGTAAGTCCCTTCTGTGGGAAATAAGTTTAGTGAGCACGCCAGCATACCTTTATACCTCTGGCAGGGTATATTGAGTCCTCGCGATGGGGCGCATACATCGGACTCCACGTTTAGCTCATGTGGTTTTATTATCGATAATTACTAGATCTCATAGATCAATAAGACTCTAATGCATTTGACCATATTTATAGTTCAGTTATTATTCAGTCTCAACACGTTATAAATTTTGTTATTGGATCCAGTTAGCTCAAAATTCAGTATATCATGTTCAGATTATTATACTTGCTTTTGTGCTTGTTCAGTTATGTTTTATTTCAGCTTTATTCTATCCTACATGCTCAGTACCTTCAAGTACTGACAATTACGTGCACTACATCTTCTCGTGATGTAGGTTTAGGTTCTCATCATCCAGATCGTGCTTAGCTTGATTTCCGATCTCCAGTTCAGCAGATTCAGTGGTGAGTCCTAATTCTCTGAGGATAATAGTCATGAGTTACTTTTCAGTATTTAGTCCTTTAAATTCAGTTTTTGCTAGACTTAGCTGGGGCAGGTCACATCATTTCTAGTCAGTTTAGAGGCTATTTTCAGACATAGTTAGTTTCACCTTAGTATTGAGTTAATATTTTTATTTGTATTAAACTCATCAGTTTTCAAATATCTCAGTATAGAATATGAGTATTCCCCATCTTTTCAGTTTAAATTATGATTTGTCTTCCGTATTTAGTTTATTATCTTTAGTATGCTCATGATCATGACAACAGGGTTAGCTTGGGATCACTTGTGGTCCTAGTTCTCGTGTCTGCGTCTCGGGGGTAGCTTGGGGCGTGACATATATTATTGGGAGTAGCATTGAGCACCAATATGAGGATGCGAGTTCATATTAACTCAAGTCTCCATAAACCATGTAACCATCATGGATATCAAAGGGTCACACTTTTTAGATGATCATTTAAGTTAAGCTGGTTCATTTACTAAGTTAAGCGTTCTATATGAGTCAAAGTATAGGACAATTCTAGCTGTCTGAGCAAGACGTTGTATCACCACGTAGGCTCATAGTGGTGATTGTCGGTTAGACAAACTCCCATAGTAGTAATTGCATAGTTCCTCAAGGGGTTATGCTTAGTATGAATGGACTATGAGACTACTCATTTATGCAATTCACAAGTAGACTTTGAGAGGGAACATGATATGTCTTTTATGATAAATTATATTACTTTATTATATAAGTGAAATCGAGTTTGCTATTGCATTTTCTTTAACGAACTAAGTTGTTTTTACCGTTTTATATAGCTTTCCATGTATTGTGTCTTTTACTATTGCATTATCCTTGAGTATTGAGTTAAGTATTTCATCCTTGAGTACTTTTGAATTGAGTAAGTTTGAGTAGTTTTGAATATCCTTGAGTACTCCTTGAGTTGAGTAAGTTTGTTAAGAGGTCAGTATATTTCCATTTTTATCAAGTCCAAGCTTATGTTATGCTTTAGAATTCTCCTTACATGTTCGTTTCAACGTATTGAGCCATTTTGCTTACATCTTCTCATGATGCAGACACAGGCATTCAAGATCATCAATAAGAGCTTCGTTGATACATCCGAGAGTTCGACTTAACTATGGTGAGTCTCCTCACTTTTGGAGGATTTCATTTACTTTTTTGTCTAGTCAAGATGTTGTGGGTCTTTTCCCGACTTCTATCTTTATGAGTTAGATGCTTCATAGATAGTCAGTATAGTTGAGGAGTATCATTTATTTTTATTAAATGTATTAAAGACTTAAGTTACCTATTTTATGTCTAGTTGAATATATTTATTCTATTCAATTTTTAAGCTTTTGTATGCTTGAATCAGTTTTCCTCTTGTAGTTAGCTAGAATGAGGGTTCACTTGGGGACTAACAATAGTTTTTGAGTGCCGGTCACGTCCAGGGTATAGACTCAGGTCGTGAAATCTTTCATCTCTTATATATATAGAAAAACATTCATGTAAATTACTTTAAATATAATCACTACATATATTTGACCATGAAATTTTAAAATAAATTAAATTTCTATTTCAAATTTGGGAAATTGTTAATAAAGCATTCTAAGAAAACTTTCATTTCCAATACTTAAGATCTATCATGAAACTTCAAATAAAATTTAAATTCTATTTCAAATTTAGGAAATAGTTATTAAAGCTTGCTAAGAACACTTGAGAAGAAGACAAACTAAAACTAATATACACATCGGGAAATGGATAACAATAGAAATAATAAATAATATTATAACTAAAGCAGATTAAACAATAGGTAATACTAAGATCCAAGTATGTCCAGTTTTTGTTCTAAAAGCCAAATAAATATCAGATATCATTAAACTTGCAGAAAGGAAATCAAAGGTTTTATACTAAAGCAACCTAATATTTTTATAAATTCAACGAGATTAATAAAAGCAAACATCTTGATGCTAGCGATGGAATGATCAGTTTAATCCTCCTCCTCCTGAGCAACAATAACAATGGTCTTTGAAGAGCTACTCTTCTTGTTAGGAAAAGCTAAATATTGTAAATGTTTGGAATCACACCACCTTTAGGAATCATCACATTTCTAAGAAACAGTTCATCATCAAGCCTAATAGCTAATTGTATGTGCCTTGGAATGATCCGACTCTTTTTTTTTCATTCTTCGCTGCAATTCAAGCCAATTCAAGCACTTACAAACAATCACACATATGTAAACTTTAGTTATCAAAAACCCTAAAACATTTACATTTTTTTCAAAAAAAAAGTGACAGAAGGAACTTGAGAAATTCAATTCAACTGCAAGGTACTCAAGCACAACGACAAGGAATACCGAATATCTGGCACCAACACGTTTAGCATACTTTCGGACTTCGATAAATTGGGTGATACGAGCCACTGGGAATCGGAGACCTTTTTTGTTTCTGAGAGAAGGGGACCTTATTGTAGAATTCGAACCTGTCCATTGATATTTTTCACTTGAAAAAGTAAAAAAATGTTTTGCTTTTTGATCGATAGAAACAAGAGACAAGTGAAGTAGATGAACTGAACTGTTGTGTGTATGAATTTCTAAAGCAATCTGATTTTGATATTTATAGCCTACAAGAGTTATAACCCAGCAAATGAGAAGACAATCACAAGGATTGAACTTGTACGCTGAAACAAACCTGATTTCACAATACAAACGTTGATATAATATATATATATATATATATATA
>NC_028641.1:27854015-27858007 GCF_001406875.1 Solanum pennellii | reverse complement strand
TATAAGTTTTGCTGAATATTATTACATACGATAGCACACAACAAAGGAAATTACAGGAAACAACGATTTAGAGAAACAGATTTGAAATCTAAAACTAGAAGTTTAGAAGGGGTTCGGAAGATAGAAAAAGGGGATGAGATTATTCAGAATCATAAATAGCTTCCTTATCCTTTCTTACCCACGTTTTCACACTTCTATACTAATTCCATCACTAACTCTTGCCCTGCTCACGTGACTTTCTTCCAGCCCAAAAGTAATTGTCCAACCTCTTAGATGGAATTACACTGCTAGCACTACGACGCGGTTTGCTAATGCAGAAATATCACTTGTCCCATCCTCTTTATTATCTAAATTAACATATATATCAACTGATTTCACAACATTATTCCCCTCCTGAAAATCGACCTTGTCTTCAATGTTGAAGTCATCTATCTAGGTTTGGTCAGGCCAACCTTGAGCGGCAATGGTGTTACTTGTTGGACAGGATCGCCTAAGATATGCCTAAGAACTGAAATACGAAATACAGGTTGTATCTTTGACTCGAAGGGCAACTCCAATTTATATGCCACCTCTCCAATGTGCTTGATGAACTTTAAAGGACCAAAGTATCATCTTACAAGCTTGTGACCCGTTTCCAGTCGCACATAAAGTTGTTGATATGGTTTCAACTTCACCAAAACCAAGTTGCCCAATGCAAACACTGGCTCAGTATGATGTTTATCTGCAAACTTCTTCATCCTTGTTTATGCTTTTATAAAATTCACTTTCAACAACTCCGAAACCACATCACGCTGAATTAACTATGTTGCCACCAATTCACTAGCATTGTTCCCCAGTATATATCGAGTTACTGTGGGAGATTCTCGCCCATACAGTGCTTGAAATGGTTTCATTCCAACAGATGTTTGGTATGAAGTATTATACCAGAATTCAACCCATGGTACCATTATGACCCACTTTCTTGGAGTTGTGGGGATGATATGCAATACTCATAGACAATGTGGAACCCTGTAAATGATTGATTTCCTGCCAAAAAGAATGGAGGAATCATGGATCACGATCAGTGACAATAGTACCAAGGGGACCGTGAAGGCGAATTACACCCACTATAAATGTTTCCGCTACCAGTTGAGTAGAAGGTGGAAGGTAATGGAATGAAGTGAATATATTTGGTCTAACAATCTACAATTGTAAGGATAGTAGTCTTCCCTTTGGAACTTGGAAGGCAAGTGATAAGTTCCATTGAAATATCTTCAAAGACTTGATCCGGTACAGGGAGAGGCTGCAATAACCCGGCTAGATGCAAGTGTGTGTCTTTCATCTGTTGACATATTTGGCAGGTCATAACAAATGATTTTACATCCTTGCGCATTTGGTTCCAATAAAAATTTGAGGCCAGTCTATGATATGTCCGTGCCACATCAGCGTTCCCTGCTATGTTTGTGGCATGGAACTCAAACAGTAACTTATGTCGGAGTTGTGCATCTGATGGAATCACCAACCTACATTTGAAAAATAACAATTCATCCTTAAATTGGAAGTCCCTATGATTCTCGACATCTGTTTGTAAAGCTTGCTAAATAGACAACAATTCTGGATGAGATGGATTCAATGATTTCAACTCCTCTTCATGATTAAAGGTCTTGGCAGAAATGGCCATAAATGATGCATCTGAATTGCGAGAGAGGGCATCAACAACTGAATAGTGTTTCCCAGGTCTATTTAGGATACGAAAATCATAACATACTAGTTTAGTGAGCCATTTTTGTTGCTCAGGATTTGGATAGTTTGATTAGTCAGGCTCTTCAAGGACTGTTGATCTGTTAGTATCGTAAATCTCCTGCCAAGAATATATTGCCTCCATTTACTCACATCTTGTGTAATAGCAAACATCTCACGATAATATGTCGAAGCCTGTTGCATACTTTTACTCAATTTATGACCAAAATATGCAATCGGATGCCCTTGTTGAGACATCATAACACCAATTCCTTTCCTGAAGCATCAGTCTCTACTTGAAACTCCTGATTGAAATCTGGCAAGGCCAATACAGGGGTGGAGCCCAATTTAGCCTTCAATGTTTCAAAAGTTATTTGAGGTTCCCGTGTCCATCGAAAAGCCTCTTTCTTTAGAAAATCAGTGAGTGAACTAACTATGGAAGCTTAATGGTATATAAACCGTCGATAGTAACCTGCAAAGTCGAGAAAAATGCCTACTTCCTTCACTATACAAGGTGGTGCCCGTCACTGGATGGATTCTACTTTTCCAGGGTCAACAGATAGGCCTTGAGATGAGATAATATGTCCCAGGTAGTCAACTGATTCTTGTCAAAATAAGCATTAGACTGCTTGGTCACTAACTGATTTTGACGCAATAATTCAAGAACCGAGACTAAATGTTCCAAGTGATCAACCCAAGTAGGACTATATATCACGATATCATCAATGAGAAACTAGGACATATCGATGCAAGAAAGGTTTGAATATCTAGTTCATAGTTGCCTGAAATGTAGAGGGTGCATTAGTAAGGCCAAATGGCATGACGAGAAATTCATTATGTCCATCATGAATGTGGAATGCAGTTTTAGGAACATCCTCTAGACGGACCCTGATTTGATAATAACCTGACAACAAATCCAACTTGGAGAAATAACGGGTGCCATTCAATTCATCAAAAAGCTCATCAATTGTAGGAATGGAAATCTATCATGAATTGTGATTGCATTTAATGCCCGATAGTCGACACAGAATCTCCTGGTGAAATCTTTTTTCGAATCAGCAATACGGGTGAAGAAAATGGACTAGTACTAGCTCTGATTATCCCTTCTTTAAGTATTTCATTGTTTCTCCATAACATGCTTTAGAAAATAAGGATATCGATATGGTTTCACATTAACTGGTCCTCCATCTGGAACTAAATGAATTTTGTGGTCCTGACTTCGAACAGGAGGCAAACCCAAAGGTTATGTTTTAAGCATCACTTCTAACTCAGACGGAGTAGTACATGAAGATTCCGTATCTGACACCAATTCTAGATGGAATTAAAAGGAAATTGCATCAGTAGCAACCATTATTCTCAAGCTATGCAATTGCACTGGTTGCACATCAGTAGGTGCATCCCCTTTCCACGAGACCTTTGAATCATTTAGAGTGAATTAAAGTATCATCTTTGCATAATCAGTAAGTACATGTCCCAAAGTTACGAGCCATGAAACTCCAAGTACTATATCAGCACCATGAAGGGATAAAATATATAGATCTTCCACTATATTGCTGCCTTGTATAGTTATTGGAATTTTTTTAGCTATGCCCTCACATCGTGGTCGTTGTCCAGTTCCTACCAACACTGAAAAACACGGTGTTGGTTCGGTTTTCAAATGAAGGAAGTTAGCTATCCTCGCCTGAATAAAATTATGAGTACTAGTGTAGTCCACAGGCACCTACATGACCAGTAAACCAAAGAGGAGTGGAAGAATTTCCTCCAGATAAAGCATGATATGAAACAGCAGAGTGTTCTTGAACCTCTAAGCAATGTGATAGAATGTATGCTTTCACTTAACGAGTAATGGACCAGGTCCCTTACTTCAACTCAGAAAATTACCAGAAAGTTGAATGCAGTAAAATCAACACAATGATTTTACGTGGAAACCTCCTTGCTTAAGGGAGTAAAACCACGACCTGTCTCACAGGATTTTCAATCGTTTTCACTAATCTTCAAAGGCAAAAGCGAAACACGATTACACCAAATGTAAGAAAGAGTTATCAATCTTACCGTTAAGCAATAGACCTCTATTGCTCAACAAGCCAAAGTAGAAAAACAATCTACCCACTAAGCAATCCCACCTGGACAACCTAGACTTTTAACTCAACACACCAATTCCTTTATAGATTTAGGAGTGGTTTACAATTTAAGAACAAGAGAATAAATTCCTAAAACAACTAGACGAAAAGCTCCAGATGTTGCTGTTGTTCAAGGAATGATTCTGCCTTTTT
>NC_028641.1:27844693-27846006 GCF_001406875.1 Solanum pennellii | reverse complement strand
TGTGCACCTACTTTCTGTACTATCTCCAGCTGGCAGTCGACTGGCTCACTCTCAAGAGAGCCTGGTACCTCTACTAGGTCCCTGGGTTTGTTTCATCTGCAATACTTCAAACAAGACACCTGCAATACTCAAGTAGAAAACCCGGTACTTTTATGAGGTCCCTAAGTTTGTCAAATCATCAAAACTACAAATAACACAATGTAATTCCTTGGCTAAGGCATCATACGATAAAACTTGATCTGACAAAGTTACTTTCACCTATGAGTCTTCAAATAACACTAGAAAATGGGGGAGAGACTTATACTTGTGTCATGGAGAGTATTTTCCATCACAAGAATAGTAGAGACCACGTTCGCGGCGACTTTATAACTCTGCAGGAGTATGGTGTTTCATTGGAGGGTGATTTGATGTAGTTTGGGTAACTGGACCTATTTGATTCATAGTTGATTGCCTTGACACTGCATACTAATGAGTGGGAGTTGGCAAAAGTGGTGGAGTTTTATTGAAAGAAGGTTTAAAAGAACCACACTCAAGTTGAATCTGTTGCTCGTATAAATGGGCTAAACGTATAAGCTTATTTTAATTTCGTGTGTTCACGAATTAAAACAACAGTCTTAATATTTGGCCTCAGTCCAGAATTTAAAAACATGGGTTAATCCTGATCTGGAAAATGCATTGTTTCATTAGACAGTGCTTCGAAGTGACTCTAGTGTTTACCAACCGTATTGGTTTGCCGAAGTTTAGCAAGCCGACCGTCTGATTACTCCAGATCTTGTTTTCGAAATCTGACCAACAGTTTCTCAACAAAATGCTCCCAACTAACTAACTGTTTGTTGCGAAAAAGCCATCTGTACCATTCCCAGGCATCTCCTTCCAAGTAGAACGAGGCTAGTGTTAACTTAGTATCCTCAGTGATTCCATAGAATTCAAAGTAACCCTCGGCTTGGAAAACCTATGTTTCAGGATTCACTCCATGGAATCTCCCTAATTCAACCGAAGTCAGTTTGTGGCGTAAAGTAGGAGGTATTGATGCTGGACCTCCATAAACTTCAGTAGTTTGACGTGGTCGAGGTGTTGCCGCTACAGAAGTACCATTCTGGGACCTATTGCCATGACGTGACCTATCACTTCTTTCAACATAAATCGCATTTCAGAGATTTCACTCAAAAATGACTCTTTTACCCCCTGTATGGAGTCTACGAGGGACTTGAGTTTTGGGTCCTCTTCCATTAGAGAACTCTGGATGAAAGCACCAATGAAACAAACCCGATTTCACAATACCAACGCTAATATATATATATATATATATATAT
>NC_028641.1:27841891-27844687 GCF_001406875.1 Solanum pennellii | reverse complement strand
TATATATATATATATATATATAGATAGATAGATAGATAGATAGATATAGATATATATAAGTTTTGTTTTGTTGAATACTAAAGGAAATTACAGGAAACAACGATTTAAGGAAATAGACTTGAAATCTAAAACTAGAAGTCTAGAAGGGGTCAGAAGATAGAAGAAGGGGATGAGATTATTCAGAATCACAAATAACTTCCTTATCCTTTCCTACCCACGTTTTCACACTTTCTATACTAATTCCATAACTAACTCTTGCCCTACTCACGTGCTTTCTTCTAGCCCAAAAGTAATTGTCCAACCTTTAGGTGGAATTACACTTCTAGCACTACTACATGGTTTGCTAATGCACAAATCATCACTCGCCGCATCCTCTTTTTTATCTTAATTAACAGACGTATCAACTTATTTCACAACATACGTTGTTAGATGAACGAGCAAATTCCCATTGCTTGAGATCATGGGCAACAAGAACACCAATGACATATAAAAATGAAAAACAACATGCCGGGTTTTTCTTTATGAGATCCTGCTTTTGCATAAACGTGAATATTAAGAGAACATTTAGAAATAAAGAAATGATGCACAAATTTATCAAACAAAAATAATTAAATAGTATAACGATGATCAACTGCATTCGAAAATGATAACAATATAAACTTTATTCTATACTAGCATAACATTATTTGAAGGTTTAATTTTTATTCGATAAGAAAATAATTTTGTTTAATTATATTCGAATATAATTTTTGAGGTATCTTCTCAAATATCATTTATATTTGACTAAAATTGTTTGTCACATATCAAACAATTTTTTTCGTAACAATATAAAACTTATTGTGTTTTACTCTTCATCGTTCATCCAACAATATAGTAAAAATATAATCAAGATGCCTATATTAGAAGATAACTTAATGAGGTTCCTATTACATATATAATGCTACTATTTAATATGAAAAAAGAGAGGAGATTTAGAACTTATTTATTATGGATTACAAATATTTCATCTCTTATATTTTATTTATAGAAAAAAAATTATTTACATTACTCTAGATGCACTCACTAAAAGTATTTTACCATGAAATTTCAAAATAAATTAAAATTGTATTTCAAATTTGAGAAATTGTTAATAAGACATTCTAAGAAAAGCTTTCATTATCGTACTTTAGATATATCATGAAATTTCAAATTAAATTGAAGTTCTATTTCAAATTTGGAATATAGTTGATAAAGTTGGCAAAGAACACTTGAAAGGAAAAAACTAAAACTATTATACACATCAGGAAATGAATAACAATAGAACTAATAAATGATATGATAACTGAAACAAATTCAACAATTGATAATACTAAGATCCAAGTATGTTGAGTTTTTATACATAAATATCATATGTCATTAAATTTGCACAAAGCAAATCAAAGTATTTATACTATAGAATTATAATATTTTCTATGAAAACAAGGAAATTAATAGAAGGAAACATCGCTACGCCAGCAATGGAATGACCAATCTAATCCTCCTCCTCCTAAGCAGCATCAACCACGGCCTTTGAAGTGTTGCTCTTGTTGTTAGGCAGAAAAATGTTGTTAATTCTTGGAATAACACCACCATTTGCAATGGTTAGATCTCTAAGAAATTGATTCAGCTCTTTATCAAACCTAATAACTTGTTGAATATGCCTTGGAATGATCGAGTCTTATTGTTATTCCTTGAGGCAATTCCAGCCAATTCAAGCACCTACAATTAATCACATATATGTAAAATTTAGTAATAACAAACCCTAGAAATTGGACATATCAAAAAAAGAGAGAGAAGAAACTTGAGAAAATTCATCTCAGCTGCAAGGTACTCAAGCACAACAACAAGGAATATCGGTGCTCCGGCACCAACACGTTTGGCATACTTCCCGACTTTGAGGAATCACGCAATACGAGCTACTGGAAATTGGAGGCCAGCTTTGCTGCTACGAGGTCTTCTTTTAGCATATGAACCAAGATTTTTTCCTTTACAGGCCATTGATATTTTTCTTTACCAAAAAAAAAAAGTTTTGCTTTTTGATCTATAGAAACAAGAGACAAATGAAGGGGAAGAATTGAACTATTGTGTGTGTATATGAATTTATAAAGCAAATCAACGGTGGATAAAGATGTTAACACATTTAATCAGTTACAAGGATTATAATAAGTTTATTTCCAAAAATAGAGGATTTTGATGTGTTTGTTTCCAAAGTAAATAAGTATTATGATGTGTTTGTTTAAAAAAAGGACTATGATGTCTTCAATATGTTGCCAAAAAAAGAAGACAAAAGGGATTATGATGAGTTTATTTCTCAAACAAGAGGGGGAAAATTTTATTCTTTAAGGGTCTGTTTGATGTGAAGGAAAACATTTTCCAACTTTCTCATGTTTGGTTGGGACAAAAGTTTTGAAAATCTTTTTCAAATCAACTCATTTTCGTTAAAATTAAGGAAAATGATTTTCCTTCAAAAGTTAAGGAAAACCTTTTCCAAAATCAAACTTCAAATTACATTTTTAAAAACATATCAATTTCTAAAAAATATTTTCAATTTCAAAATTTTATATTTTCACTCCGCCCTTCCCCCGACCCCGATCACCCCTCCAGCTCGCCTCGAAAAATAATAAATTTGTTTTTTAAAACATATTTTCTATTTAAAAATTTTATTTTTATACCCCGATTCCGGACCCCCACCCCCTCAAAAAATTTAGATATTCTTTTAAAAAAATATTTTCGACTTCAAATTTTAATTTTTTACCCCTATCTTCGACCTCCCCCCGC
>NC_028641.1:27837120-27841080 GCF_001406875.1 Solanum pennellii | reverse complement strand
CCCCCCAAAAAAAAAACATAATTATATTTTTTTAAAAAAATTTTAGCTTTAAATTTTTATTTTTTCACCCCCTACTCACCCACCCCCCCCAAAAAAAAAATTATTTTAGAAAATATTTTTAATTTCAAAAATTATTTTGTACTCTAGTATAAATAATAGATATTTCTATAAAATATTTTCATTCATAATCAAACAATAAAAATCATTTCCTAAAATATTTTTTACTCACTAACCAAACATGAGAAAATAAGTCATAAATCAACTTGTTTTCAAAGAAAACATATTCCTTCATACCAAACACACCCTAATATTTGTTTTCAATAGCCATTTGAACATATTTGATGTTTTACAACTTATTAAGACTAATTTGTATAATGAAAGGAGATAAAATATTTTAAATGACTAATTTATTAGCAGCTCAACAAGCCTAAAAGTAACAGTAGCCCTCATTTTAAAGCAATAATAGGTTATAGTTATTTTTTAAAAATAATATGGTGTATTGTCTATAAAATATAAAGTTTTCATATGAGAGGAAATAATTTTTGGAGTTTAATGAATTGCTAGTACTATACGACTCAAGAGAGACTAAAAGAATTGATTATAACAAAGTTTCATTAAAACATGAAATAAATTTTAAGGACTTCATATGAATTTAGCTTCAGGCCAATTTTTGAGCAGCCCTTCTTATTTCTATGGATTGAGCAGTGAAATATACACTAAAAGTCATAATTTAAATTACAAGTGTCTAATATATATTTCATCTGTTCATGGTGTTCAATTGGAACACGCAATAGTTCAAGTGTCTAAAAGTAAAGTACCAACAAATTTTAAGAGTCTAGTTATTAAGGCTTGCTTTATTTTCTAACGTTATGTTATTGCCAATTATCTAGGTATCATGAGGACGGAAAAGTTCATGTTTGATCATATTTTTAAAATTTTCACTATTAATTACTCATAAAAACCGAAATAACTATATTTAATTTCTTATTCATGTTGGACACAATTTTCAGGTCTCTAATATTGTTTTGAAACTGAAAATAAATACTAATTTGTTTTCAAATTTGACAATTTTATATCAAATTGTCCACAGAAAAACCAAGAACTAGAGAAGAGAGATTTCGAAACTTTACATTCACAAAGAAATATTAAATGCAACACATGTTAATATAAATAGAAGAAAACTCGTGTTTGATAATATTTGAAATAAATAAGTTGGATAATTAATACTCGTCAATAACTCTATGCCACGACTCAAAATTAAGTCATGATGATGAACATTATAAGCCCTCACGTACGCAAGCCAAAACCCTAACAAGATAAAAGGGGAAGATAAAGATACTTTTGAATGAAGGAACAGAAGCAGAAATAATTATACAAAATAGAGACATAATATAGAATTGTAAATAAGACAAAAAAAATATAGAAAACAGGGCTAAATGGGGGCAGGAAACACAAACTAAGTATAATACCTTGACATGGTGTCACTAGTACAGGAGCATCTACATACATTAAGGTTATATTTACAAGTCTGTCTAGTTTAAACTACAAAAATATTGACAAGTACAAAAGAAAGAAAAATAGCAAGTCTCCGGAAATGAAGCGCTCACCACAATCTGAATCTACGACGTTAACGGGAGATCCACTTCTCTTTGAGAATGGCTCTTGCTGCGAGCTGCATCAAAAAAAGATGCAGAAATATAGTATGAGTACCAAAATATTGGGTACTCAGTAGTGAACATAGGTCGACCAAGCATACTAATCTATTGTTGGGTGTTAAAAGGTGTGAATGAAAAATGATGAGTTATCTTTATGAAGAGTTACGACTTTATTGAAAAGTTGTGTCTTTCTTTCATGAAAAGTTGTGACTTTTATGAAAAGTTGTGACTTTTATGGTAGGTGATGACCTTTTCGAAAGATGGTGACTTTTCCAAAGGTTTGTAACCTTTTCGGTAAGGCACAATAAGAACATTTTCGTTACCCATTGTTTTCTATAAATTGAGGGATTTCCTCTCATTTAAAAAAAATTCGTGATTTCTTCTACTACTACTAAATCTAGTATTCTAAGTGTACTTTACTGCGTTTGAGTGGCTCACTGACACCAGCGTTTTTGGTATCAATACACTGATGATTGAGATCATTCTATCCCGGTAGGACGTATTCCAAATCAAATCTCGGATACTAAAGGGGCATAATTTTCTTAAGGGGACACTGTGCATTCAGTGGGCTTGATCTTCTTTCTATTTTTTTCCAGATTGTGGTATGTTTTATAGATTTTAGATTTAAGAATTAACTTCTGTTTTTCTATTTTTCACTGGTTCATTAAACTTTGTTAACTTTGTGTTTCTAAAAATTTTGTTGGAATCAGTAAGATTCTTTAAACACGGATGGACAACAATTCTTCTTTAAGAAAAATATTTCGTATATTTTTTTTCTAATCTGTTTCTAATTCCAGTTTCTCTACTAGTTTTAATATTTTAGTTGTTAAAAATGTTCTTAAACTTTGTTGTGTCTTTATCAAGTTCTTCAAAATTATTCTAAGTATCTTAGAAATCTAAGATGAACAACACCTGGAACTCCACCTAGTCCAAGCTCACAACCTCAAGCCCAACAATAAGGCCAAAATATTGGTTATTCCATGAAGTCCCTCAATGAGGAGGACTCGCCAACTCTTGGCTGAAATAGTTGCCAACTATCTCACCATGAGTTTGAGAACGAACGCCTGAATCTACATCATAATAAAAGCAACGCGGAGAAAAGTGTGGTCAATACATGAAATGGACTGAGTATGTAAGGTGACACTAAACATTAATCGGTTTTCAATAATCATGAACATATGATACGGATAGAATAAGTACAACTTTAAGATCAACATATAAAGATCATTTCTAAAACTTGTTTCAAAATCTTTAAAGGTAAATTTAGTTCTATAGTTCTACACTGAAAATATAGCTTAGAATTCTACTGTGAAAATGGTGATAAAAAATCAAGTTCAAAGAAATAATAATGTTTTTATTGGGAGTTTCGTACAACTGACATACAACATGTTATCATATATTGTTAAACATATAGTCCCATTTGGAAGGACTTCAATATATCATGCCAGGATATATATAGATACTATCTGTCTAATATGGATCCACCAACCGAGTCCTTTGGAGTAAAATTGTAAGCCTAAACTGTAGGGATACTGAAAGAGGGTCGATTTATTTTTATCGCACACCACTCTAGGCAGTCTTACAGCGTCTGTAATACTTCAGCCTACTTACACCCACGGAAATTGACTAAGTATAGAAATACTTAAAACAGCAATGTCAAACAACCAGCAGAGTTTACAGGAACAAGTCCCAACCTTTATTAATCTTTAATTAATACAAAGGAAGGCTTCACAAATCAGTCTAAGGCTAGAGAAACACCCTCTGTCCATGCCTTAGACGAATTTCAACCTTAAATCAAAATTCTGCACAATGGCAGTTACATGCGGCGGTTACAAATGACACCTGTCCGACACATGTCATCACAGGGTTCAAAACTTACTTTCCAACAGCTATATTTCCAATAGATAGAATCTAATTCAAATTACATTCTTATCTACACGAAATACTAATATTCTAACACTTAGAATATTTCAGGCTTCATTCCAACACTTAGAATAATTCTGCCAGCTTCCAACACTTAGAATATTTTAGCTGTCTTCCACACTTAGTTTTATTTCAGCCATTTCGGGTGAACTGCCTTTGTCCCTGACATTGCCAAGTCTTCACAGCCTTGCTTCATCAAGCCAACATGCTGTCTTGCCAACGCCCTTAGCCCGCACGTAAGCCATGCACGTTCAAGCTGCCTTGCCAACACCCAAGCACTTGAACTTGTGTTGCACTGTTTTTCCATCATCCATGTCAAGACCAATGCCCAAGTCCTTGACATGTCTGCACGTGGTTAGATCAAGTAGTTTGCGGGTCTAAC
>NC_028641.1:27816401-27836783 GCF_001406875.1 Solanum pennellii | reverse complement strand
TATTCTGCCAGGAATTCTTGCCACCGTGCTTGTTTAGGACTCAACTTTTTCTGTGTCTTGAAAAATGTATTTGCTACATTATCAGTTCTCACCACAAATCGAGTGCCCAAGAGATAAACTCTCCAAACCTGCAAACAGTGTACTACCGCAACCATTTCTTTCTCATGTGCTGAGTATCTTTGTTCAGCATCATTCAACTTTCTGCTTTCAAAGGCTACTGGATGACCTTCCTGCACTAATACGCCACCAATTGCCTTGTCTGACGCATCAGTGTGCACTTCAAACGGTAACTCAAAATCAGGCAATTTGAGTATAGGTTCAGATGCGATCGCATCCTTCAAATTCTGAAATGCTTCTTCACACCGTTCAGACCAAACCCACTTTGCATCTTTCTTCAACAAATCTGTCAAAGACACTGTCTTCTTTGAGTAACCAGCAATAAACTTTCGGTAATAGTTAGCCAAGCCAAGAAACTACCTCAAATCCCTCACATGACGAGGTGCCTGCCAATCAACAATGGCCTGCACTTTCTTAGGATCCATTCGAACTTGGTTTTTACTAACAAGATGCCCCAAGAACTTTATCTCTCGTTGAGCGAATTCACACTTTTCCATCTTGACATAAAGCGTGTATTTCCTCAATTGAGACAAAACCAGACTTAGGTGATTAACATGTTCTTCCAATGTTCGACTATATATGACAATATCATCTAAGTAAACAACAACGAAGTCATCAAGATAGTCAAACAGTACATTGTTCATTAAGTTGCAAAACGTTGCCGGGGCATTAGTCAGCCCAAACGGCATTACAAGGAATTCATAAGAACCATATCTAGTTATACATGTAGTTTTTGGTTCATCACCCTCTGCTATCCTAACCTGCCAATAACCTGCCCTCAAATAAAGTTTTGTGAACCAGCATGACTTGCTTAACCTATCCATCAAGTCTTGCACCAACGGAACCGGATACTTGTTCTTTATAGTTGCCTTCTTCAGCGCCCGGTAGTCCACACACATTCTCATTGTCCCGTCCTGTTTCTTTTGGAATAGAACAGGAGCACCATACGGAGCCTTAGACGGCTGAATCAATCCAGCATCTAGCAATTCATTCAATTGTTTGCGTAATTCAACCAATTCCTTAGGAGCCATACGATAAGGAGCCTGTGCAGGAGCAACCGTACCAGGCAGCAACTCAATCTTATGATCTATATCTCTCCTTAGTGGTAACTTCTTTGGTAATTCAGGCGGCATAACATCAGCATACTGTTTAGGCAATTCACCAACACAATCAGGCACTTCCATCTTCACATCAGGTTTTACTTCGACCAAGGCAGCAAGTATAGTGTCTTCACCTTTCTTCAGCCCTTTCTCGATTGACATAGCAGACAACAACATACCCTTGTCTTTCTTCTTTGCAACTTCATTAATGTTCCCAAACGGATGAACACCTTGGAGAAAGCCAGCATTGCTCCCATTCATGACCCTCACTCCATCTAAGTGAGGAAACGGAACAAACTGGAATTTCCTTAGGAAATCAATCCAAAGTATGATTTCAAAGTCACCAAGCGGCATCACCGTCAAGTTATGTTTTCCCACCCAACTTCCAGTCGACATAGACACCCCATAAGCCATGCCCACAATGGCTTGTGCCTTAGCGTTGACTGTTTTGACGTAGGAAGGGCTTTTAGACAACTTCAGCCCCAATTTTGTAGCAACCTTCACATCTACAAACGTATGTGTGGCCCCTGTATCAACCATTGCCATCACACGTTGTTCTTTTACTTTCATTTCTATATGAATCAAGGAAGCATGAGGATTCGAAGTGCTGGAGATTTCCCCAACATTGTTAATCCCCATAATGTGATTAAAAGACAATCCCAATGGATTTTCCATTGCAGCCACAATCTCTTCGTCCTCCTCCCTTTGACTCATATTTCCAGCAAGCATAGCATTCACCTTTTCCCGGTTTGGACAAGATTTGGCCAAATGAGGACCACCACAAGTCCAACAGCCCTTAGAATTTCCATCTTTATTCTTTGGTCTGTCTTTCCCATCCCTCATTTGTCCCTTTCCCTTATCATTTGTATTTTCTTTACGACTATCCTTTCTCCATTCCCCTTTCTTCTCACTCTTTTTCTTAGTTTTTGAAGTGGAGGGGACGTCTGTCGAAGGACGAGTCGTCCGGAAATCCACCAACGAATCAGCAGCAGCAATTGCCCCAGGCAGATCTTTAACATTCTGCCTTCGTAATTCGTTTTGAGCCCAGCCTTGCATGCCCGAAATGAAATTGTGAAGTTTGTCCTCATCAGACATATTTTGTATGTCTAACATCACAGAGGTAAATTCTTTTATATATTCCCTCACTGAACCCGTCTGACTTAACCTTTTCAATTTATCCCTTGCAAGCCAAGATGCATTGCTAGGAAGAAATTGGTCGCGCATTTCTTTTATAAGCTTATCCCATGTATCAATTCTAGGACGACCAGCACTCACGTTGTCTGCATTTCGAGTCCTCCACCAAAGTTTTGCATCACCCGACAAATACATTGCGGTAATATTCAACTTATCAGCGTCTGGCACCCTTGTTGCAGTAAAGTACTGTTCCATGTACTATATAAAATTTTCAAGTTCTTTAGCACTCCTTGCGCCACTAAAGGCTTTAGGTTCTGGAATCTTAACCTTAGATGATTCAACCCGAGTTGAACTCAACGTAGCCACAGCCCGACACAAGACAACGAGCTCTGCACGAAGGTTCTCATTTTCCTTCTGCAGTCCCTCCAGTTTCTGCGTAGTTGTGGTACGAAAGTTCAAGATTTCAATGATGTGGTTATCAACATTTTGTCGATACCCAACAATTTCTCCCTGAACTTTCTCAGCGTCCGCTCTCAACTCAATGATTTGTGAGAATAAATCCACAAACGTAGGGTCTTCCAAAATGTCATCAGTAAACCCGACGAAGGATTCAATTTTGCGTGCCAAGTCCCACAATTCTGCGTTTTTCACCATTGTTTAACCTTGCTCTGATACCAATTAAAAGAGGGTCGATTTATTTTTATCGCACACCACTCTAGGCAGTCTTACAGCGTCTGTAATACTTCAACCTACTTACACCCACGGAAATTGACTAAGTATAGAAATACTTAAAACAGCAATGTCAAACAACCAGCAGAGTTTACAGGAATAAGTCCCAACCTTTATTAATCTTTAATTAATACAAAGGAAGGCTTCACAAATCAGTCTAAGGCTAGAGAAACACCCCTCTGTCCATGCCTTAGACGAATTTCCACCTTAAATCAAAATTCTGCACAATGGCAGTTACATGCGGCGGTTACAAATGACACCTGTCCAACACATGTCATCACAGTGTTCAAAACTAACTTTCCAACAGCTATATTTCCAACAGATAGAATCTAATTCAAATTACATTCTTATCTACACGAAATACTAATATTCTAACACTTAGAATATTTCAGGCTTCATTCCAACACTTAGAATAATTCTGCCAGCTTCCAACACTTAGAATATTTTAGCTGTCTTCCACACTTAGTTTTATTTCAGCCATTTCGGGTGAACTGCCTTTGTCCCTGACATTGCCAAGTCTTCACAGCCTTGCTTCATAAAGCCAACATGCTGTCTTGCAAACGCCCTTAGCCCGCACGTAAGCCATGCACGTTCAAGCTGCCTTGCCAACACCCAAGCACTTGAACTTGTGTTGCACTGTTTTGCCATCATCCATGTCAAGACCAATGCCAAAGTCCTTGACATGTCTGCACGTGGTTAGATCAAGTAGTTTGCGGGTCTAACAGAGACCCTTTATCCTATGATGACAAAATAGTTTTAGTATTTCTATTATTGGAAATCTTTGTCTGATACTATATTTATATTTGATCATAACAGAGATAAGCTGATGTCTGAAAATGAAGCATGATAAAGTTCAAATTACTGTATTACTAAAGTTCTAAAATGCTGGAACTAGTCATGCTAAAATTTACTAAATTTTGCGATCATGTTTAAAACTAGCATTTTTTTATTTAAATAGATTGAAACATGTCAAATCATACTAAACCTTTTCTCAAAACATGATATTAGAAAAAACTTGTATTAAGCAATGATCTGTGTAAATAAAGTAACGACAGATTGCGTATCTAATTTTGTGAGAAATATTCTGTGAGATATTATATGATATATTATAGGAATAAGATATTCTCATAATATCCTGTTATTCTTATAGTAACCTGTATTTATAAGGTTAACCAATGAACAGAAACAGATAAGATGAAGCAGAAAATACATAAAATACAAGAATTAATCGAGTCCACAGAAACTACTGTGTGTCCTTAAGAAATTTAATCCGGTCACTGTACCCAAGGTTATGGATTAATTTCTCCCAAGATAAAACGGATTAAACTTGTTAAAGAAATAGCGGTACCTCAAACTTCTTTAACTACAACGAACTTAAGAACAGCAACAAGTCACACAAACTCAGTCGATCTACACTTTGATTTTATTTGAGAGAAAAAATAAATGCAGAGAAGGAAAAATATTTCAGTATTTTAAAAAATCGAAAATTGACTTCCTTTTATAGCCATTTTCAGCAAGGAATGTGTCTGTTCAGTGAAATCTGTTCAGACCCATTTTATCCAGAAAGTTGTGTCTTTTGGAAAAAATAACAACTTTTCAGAAAATTGTGTCTGTTAGGAAAATAACGATTTTTTGGAAAGTAACGACTTTTCCAAAAGTAACGACTTTTCGGAAAGAGTAACAACTTTTTGGAATGTTACCGTTACCCGCAAATTTATAAGAGATAATTTTAACAGGATTTATTTGATTTAACAGAAACTGATTAAATAAATTTTTGTCCAAAAAATTCATCAATCAAATCATTTGCCGAAGCCGAAGCCGGAGCCGAGCGAGCGACGACGACGGCGCGAGGGGGCATCTTCTTTTTAGCTCTTTAAGAAGTAATGGAAGTGTTTCCTTCTATAAGGACAACAATTTCCCTTTCTTTTGCCGATATGGGAGAAATGACTTTTCATTTGCACTTTGCAAATGACTTTTCATTTTCCCTCCAAAGTAGTTCCCTCACTTTTCATATTCTCTCTTTTCTTTTCCCATTCACACTTGCTAAATCCCAACATATCCTTAGGAACTATCTTAGGTGAAGGAGATTCAATCTCATGTATACATATTCTTCTTTCTAGAATGAGAATGGGAGGTCAGATTCATAAAACACCAATCATTGTTTTTATATGGCATCGGAGCCATGGCAGGGGATGAAGAACCACTAAGAAATGAACCAACCAAAAATAAAATCTCACCTTATGATTTGAATTCAAACGACAAACCGGGAAACATGATCACGCAAGTACAACTACGAGGAGAAAATCATGAAGAATGGGCTTGTGCAATGCGTACCTCATTGCGTGCACGAAGGAAATGGGGATTTGTTGACGGAACAATCACACAACTGATAGAAGGTTCTTCTGAGTTGGAGGACTGGTGGACAGTTTAGTCCATCATAGTATCATGGAATCGAAATACCATCGACCCGACTATGCGTTCAACAATATCATATATGGAGAATGCAACAGATACCTGGACAAAAATTACAGAACGGTTTTCAGTTGCCAATGGAACTTGGATTCAATAGTTAAAATATGATTTGGCAGATAGTAAGCAGTGTGGTATGGAAATTATAAAATACTATGGAAGGATGAAGGCTATATGGGATGAACTACAAAATTATGAACAAATTCCTACGTGTACATGTGAAGGATGCAAGTGTAACATAAGATCACAGTTAGAAAAGTGAAGGGAGGAAGAAAAAGTGCATCAATTCCTTATGGGACTGGATGACACGCTCTATGGGACTGTTAGAAACAATATGCTGTTGTTGATCCATTGCCGAATCTAAGCAGAGTTTATGCTATTTTGATCCAAGAGGTAAAGGGAATCGAAGAACAAAATAATGAACCTCAATTGGGTCGTGGACATCGAATAAAACAACAGCCTACTCGCCTATGCGATTATGTTACTAATATCATCCGAAAATTGAGTCCTTCCACTAGTTCATCTGCTACAATGCATATCTCAGGTACGCCTTACCCAATAGTGGATTCATAAAATAAAATATCATTATGATTGTTCCGTGGAGAGACACAAAGCACGACTAATATATATGGCAACCATCAAAAAGAGGGAATTTACTATAATCATACATTTGCTCCAGTTGCAAAAAATGTTACATTGTGAACATTTTTAGATGCAGCAAAGCAATGGGAGTTGCATCCAATGGATGTTCATAATGCTTTTCTTCATGGATACCTCCAAGAAGAATTTTACATGAAAATGCCTCCAGGATTCAAAGTACAATATCCTGATATGGCTTGTAGTCTGCAAAAATCACTGTATGGATCCCAAGATGTTAGTTCGCAAACTTATCAACTTCCTTGAAGGAGTATGGTTTCATGCAATCCTATTCTGACTACTCATTGTTAACTAAACAGAAGAATGATATACAACTTAATGTTCTTGTTTATGTGGATGAATTGAAAATTTTTGGAAATGATCATTGTGCCATCCAAAAATTCAAGAGTTATTTGAGTTATTGTTTTCACATGAAAGATTTAGGCGCGTTGAAGTATTTTTTTTTGCATTGAAGTTGCGAGAAATTCATAAGTCATTTTCCTATGTAAACATAAGAATGCTTTGGATATTATTTCTAAAGTTGGATTACAAGGAGTGAAACCTGCAAATGTTGCTACGGAGTCAAACCACAAGTTTGTCTTAGCGGAGGGAAGTCCACTTGTTTATCTAGAGAGGTATCGATGATTAGTAGGTCGTCTCGTATATTTGTGCTTCACTAGACCAGAGGTCTCCTATTGTGTGCATGTACTATCCCAATTTATGCATTTCCCACAAGAAGAACATTGGGAAGCAACACTATGAGTCGTTCGATTTTTAAAAGGAAAACCTTGACAAGGTATCTTATTGTGTAGTGCATGTAATTTACAGATAATGGATGGTTTTATTCAGATTGCGCAGGTTGTCTTTTACCACAACGACCCTCACTGGTGGGGGTTTTTTCTTAGGCAATTCACCAATATCTTGGAACACTAAGAAGCAACAAACGGTGTCCATGTCGTCTGCAGAAGCTGATTATAGATCTATGGGCACAACAACTTGTGAATTCAAGTGGCTAAAGGAAAGTTTGTCCAGTCTAGGGGTGACACATACTACTACAATAAGACTATATTGTGATAGTCAGTCAATACTACATATAGCAAAGAATCCAGTACATGAAAGGATGAAACATATAGAAATAAATTTTCATTTTCTCTGAGATGGTATAAAGAAGGGCAAGATTCATCAAACATATGTTTCCTCTAAAGTGCAGCTGCTGATATTTTCACAAAAGCATTAAGAAAGCATCAATTTCACTACCTTCTTTGCAAGTTGGGCATTCAAAATCTTTACGCACCAACTTAAGGGGGGGGGGGGTATTAAACAAAGGTTTGTGTAAATATAGTAACTATATTGTTGTATATAATTTAATGAGAAATATTCTATGAGATATTATATGATATATTATAGGAATAAGATATCCTCAGAATATGCTTAGGAACTATTTTAGGTGTAGGAGATTCAGTCTCATGTATATATATTCTTCCTTCTAGAATGAGAATGGGAGGTCTCATTCTTAAAATACTAATTACCATTATTATAACTTGCATATTATATAAACTGATTTCTGAAATAAATCAATACTAGTTACAATTATTATTTTACTTAATTTCTGAAATGCTGAAATTAGTCATGCTTATTGAATTTTGGGATCATGTGTTCAAAACATGCAATTTTTTACCAATATAAATTGAAACATGTAAAATTATGCTAATCTAATTTGCTTAAATCTTGGGATTACAAAAAACATGTAAAGTCTCATGCATAGTAGCTTTTACAAGAATAATAGTCATGTACATATTAACAAAACAAAACTACATTTCAAGAAGTATTCATAATTGGGTTTGAAACCTAATTCACAAAATAATAAAAAGGGAAAAGATTCAAATATGCCATCGAACTTTCAGAAAAGGCTCATTTATGTAATTCGTTAAAAGTTTGACTCATTTATGACATTACCGTTCAAGAAAAGGCTCATTCATGCCATTATTTTTTAACAGTGATTTCGCAAAACCATTTTTGACACGCGACCAATTGTCATTCGGCCCTGTCATCAATTTTTTACTTTAAAAAATCATAATTCTAAAAAAAATTGAATTAAATTTTTTTAAAAAAATTTATTTAAAAAATTGATGATGTGACCCAATTATAATTCTGTCACCTCATCAATTTTTTAAATAAAAAAATTAAAATTCTTATTAAAAATCGAATTAATTCTTTTTAATTTTTTCAATTTATAAAATTGATGACGTGGCCGAATTATAATTGGCCACGTGTCAAAATGGTTTTGCAAAACCATTGTTAAAAATAATGGCATGAATGAGCCTTTACTTTAACAGTGATGGCATAAATGAGCCAAACTTTTAATTGATGACATAAATGAGCCTTTTCTGAAAGTTCAATCGCATATTTGAGCCTTTTCCCTAATAAAAATCATATTGTAAAATTAGAAGTTTTGGACATGTGAGGATGAAAGGAAATCCTCATTGTTGTTCTACGTACATACCTTAGTGAAGAAAAACGTGATGAATAACCTTGAAAGAGAAATTCTAACATGATATTTGTAACAACTCGCAACTTGAAAGCTATTTAAAATCAAGAAATACTTATTTTTGAGAAGTATAAGAAAATCTGGAAATCTAAAGTAAGTCTAAAAGTGAGTTTTTGGTCAACTTCAAACGGTCATAACTCCTAGCTCAGAATGATATAGGTGTAGTTCCAGATATTGTTGGAAATCCCTTGGAATGATCTTCCCAACGCCGCCAAGATTGCACGATTTTGACTTCGTATAAGAGAGTTATGCCCTTTGGAAGTTGGGCTGTTAGATTAAGGAGAATGTCCAAATCCGAGATTTTAAAGGGTATTTTATTCTTTTCACTAACCTAGTATTTTAAGGGCCCGTTTGGATGGACTTAATAAAAGCAACTTTAAAAAAGTACTTTTGGAAGTGCTGAAACTTATTTTTAAAATAAGCAGTTATACGTTTGGATAAAAGTGCTGAAGTTAATAAAAAATTGTTGATGTGTTTGGCAAATAAGTGCTGATAAACAACTTTTTAAATCAAAATGTCTGAAATACCCTTAAAAGTTGTTAACATTATAAAAGTTAATTAATTTATATTTTACAGCAAAAAATATTTATATTTTGCTATCATTCACATATTTCTTTCTCATCACAAATTATTTATAAGAGGAATATAAACTTATTATAGATTTTAAAGATATATAATTTGAACAGATCACAGAACGATTTAAGATTTATTTTAGTTTCATCCATAGATAATAATAATTGTCTATCATTCACATATTTCTTTATTATCACAAATTATTTATAAGAGGAATATAAATTTTTATTTCACTTCAAATTGGAAGAACAGGAAGAAGTTCAGCAGCTATGCCAAACGTGAAAAGGGAAAAATGGAAGAAAGAGATGTTAGGGTTATGTGGGTAATTTGGAGATTGTAAAAAAATATTAGAAAAAAGGTAAAAATGTGGTCAACTTAAAACAGCTTATAAGCTTAAAAAAAAAAAAGCACCCCTACCCCAGCTTTTAACTTTTGGCTTAAAATAAGTTTTTTTAACTTAAAATAAGTTATTTTGAGTATTGCCAAACAGCTAAATAAGTCAAAAACCAGCTTTTAAGTCATTTTGACCAGCTTTTAAGCTGAGCCAAACAGGCTCTAAATCAATTTTGGGAGTTTAATATGGGTCAGATAAGAACTTAGTTTGTTTTAGAAGTTGGGAATTTTCGCGCTAGGGCTAAGGAGAAAGGAGAAGAAGAAAAGGGCAAGATTCACCAAGATCGTTCTAGATTAATTGTAATTTCACCATAAATTTACTTTGATCAGATATGTGAGTCTATCAGAACGTTGGGTTCATTCACCCACGTGCCAATCATACTTTATTCAGTGTGATTTTATCCTAAAAAGATTGGATTTTGAATGTTCTTAAATATTGTTCTTGAATTGATTTCCTTCTTGAACATGACTTGAAGTTTATGAATCTCTTGAGTAGGAAGTGTTGTTTCTTGAGTTCTTTGGGTTAGATCCTTGTGTATACGTTTTGGGTGCATAGCTAAAGTTAATGTGAGAAAAGAAATGGAATTAAATGATTTTAAGTGAGAAAACGAGATGAAAATTTGTCAGGCGTCACTAAGGGGAAGGCAGGCACTGCGCGCCCCATCTGCGCTAGAGGTCCTGGGTGGCGCGCTTGCAGTGCACCCAAATGGAACCTCAATCAAAAAGGACTGCAACACGCCCAGGACGCGCCCGAATCGGCATTATTCACCCAATCTTTGTAGTCCAGTCCGTTTAAGACTTTGTAATGTGTTTTAACACTTTGTAATGATTTTAACTACACTAAATGACTTCTAAACATATAGAAATCATCTAGAACATGAATTACAACCTTGAATCCATAACTTCAAATTCAAGAAAAGTTAAGAGCCAAGTTTAGAAAGTTCTTAGAGTCCTTTCAAGAAGTCTTTTTCAAATTCTTTTAATTTTATTTGTAAGACTTAAAGATCAAGTTTAGTAAAGAGTGAAGATTAGAAGAAGAAGTTCATTTCAAGCTTTCATAATTCTTTCACAAACATTTTAACTTTGTTTTAAGACTTAAGTTTGAGTTCAGTTTAGAGTAAAGTGAACTCTTTTCTTCAAAGCATTATATGGGGACTAAGTATTTCCAAAGAGGTTAAAAATGTTTTCACATTTAATAAGAACTTAAACCGGGATTTCAAAGATTCTTCAGGCTAGTTTTCAGAAAAGAGTAATAGCTTTCTGAATGAAGCAAGAAGGGAAATTGAGATTTCCAAAGTAGCCTTTGAGCTAAGTTTTGAGCACTAATCTCAAACCACAGAAGTAAGTATGTTTTAACAACATAAGAGCTAATATAATAATATTTTTGGGAGTAGTATTGAGCACCACTATGGGTGAGAGTTTAGATAACTCCCAGCCCCTATAAATTATGTAGCTACCATTGGTAGAAAAGGGGCATACTTTTAGATGATTCCTTTACTGGTTTTTAGCATAGACTAGTGGATCCACTTAGATGTTAAGGTTCTATACCAATGGAAAGGTATAGGACGACCTTAGTAGCGTGATGCAAAATGATATATCATCATTATAATTCTTCAGTGATGGATGTCGGTTAGATAAACTCCACAGAAGATAAATGTATTTTTATATACAAAGTTATTAGTATTTTTACATACATCTCAGAGTTATATTGTATCTTTGCATATATATAGAGTTGACAACATGTTTTAAAATAGATTTTCTTTATATTGCATTCCTTTTAAAATGTTTTATATTGAAATGAGATCAGACTTGCAGAGTTGAGTTGTGCGAGGTAAGTTCTTTAGATTATATTTTCAAGCCTATGTTGTACCATTAGGATTCAAACTCGTATACTCGTACTTTCAATGTATTGATGTCAGTTGTCCTACATTGTATTATGATGCACATGTAGGAAACGAGGATCGACATCCAGCGCACCTTTGATCATATTGAGCACTCCAGAGTTATTTGGTGAGCCTCCTTGCGTTCCGGAAGACATCCTTTACTTGTTTGATATTTTAGTTCATTATGATGTTGTTGGTTTTGTCCCAACATCCATCTCAAATTTAGAGGTTTCATGCATAGGCAGCCATATGTTAGTCCTTTGAGTCTTTTCTGTATTGTTTCTTATTGTTAAGATCGGGGTTGCCAGATTTGGCCAAGTTTTAATGTTTTAGTTATTACATCCTTTTAGTTCAGTTAAACATATTGATTATTTTCTTTTGCTAAGTTAAGTAAACCAGGACAAGGGTTAGCTCAAGGCCAGTAATGGTCATTGAGTGCCGGCTACGCCTCTGGGTGTAGGCTCGGGGTGTGACAAGCTTGGTATTAGAGCATATAGTTCAAGATTCCCAGGGAATCTATAGAACTATGTTTATAGAGTCCTAGTTATCGGTTTGAAGTGCACCACATCTATAATTAGGAGGCTATAACATTTAGGAATTTCTTCACTTCTTTCATATCCTTTCGTGCATTAGAGTTCAAACTCTAAACAATGTCTCTCTTGCGCGTGTTTTCAGATGACCATGCCTCCGCGAAAAGAAACCCGAGATTGTCCATCTAGGAGGAATGTTGAACCTAAGGAATAAGAGTTATCTAATTCACCTGAAGGTCAATCTCAAGGGGAAGTTACTAAAGATGAGTTCTGCAAGGCTATTAGGATTTTGAGTCAAGCTGTGACTAATCAGGTTGATCAGCAAATAACAGCCCGACAAAAAGGAGCATACACTTTGAGGTTTCATGAGTTCTTGAGGATGAATCCCCCAAGTTTTACTGGTTCGAGCCCTACTGAGGATCCGGAGAATTTCACTGAGGAACTTAAAAAGGTGTTCAAGGTGATGTATGTCACTGAAACTGAGAGGGTTGAGATAGCTTCATATCAACTCAAGGGTGTTGCTAGAACTTGGTTTGACCAGTAGAAAAAAGGTAGAGATTAGGATCCACCACCGACGAGTTGGGCTTGTTTTGAGGAGGCTAGGGCGTTTCTTTCCCCGAGAAATAAAAGAGGCCAAGGTACGTGAGTTCCTCACACTCAAACATGAATCTATGAGTGTTCTTGAATAGGGGTTGAAGTTCATCCAACTGTCTCGTTATGCTGTAGAGATGGCTAAAGAAATGAGGAGTAGGATGGGCCTGTTTTTTGCTTGTTTGGGCTGTCTATCAAGAAAAGAGGGCCGAGAATCAATTTTTATTGGGGACATGGAAATTTCAAAGTTAATAATCTATGTGCATCAGGCAGAGGAATTCAATCTAAGAGATAGAAAGGAATTCAAGAATAAGAAGGCTAAGACATGGAATGAATCCAGGTAGCAGAAGATAATGCCAATTGGTCTTCATTCCAACAAAAATAGAAGGGGCCTGCTCCATCATCTACTAATGCACCTGCACCTAAGAACAAGTGTAAGTACAATGTTCAAAATTCTAGAGTTAAACCTTCTTATTCTCAAGGTAGCGTGGCACAAGAAGGTTGTAATCTTCCTGCATGCGCTAAGTGTGGCAGGAATCAATTAGGTGCTTGTCATGATGGCTCCACACGTTGTTTCAAGTGTGGTCAGAATGGGCATTTCATGCGAGAGTGTCCAAAGGATAGGCATGGAAATTGTAATGGGGCAACAGAGCACATTCTTCATTAGTTGCTCCACCAGACAGCGTTGCACCTAGAGTAGCTACTTTTGGTACTAGTTGAGGAGCAAACCGCTTGTATGCTCTCAACAATTGCAAGAGCAACGGGATTCCCCAGATGTTGTTACTGGTATGATTCATGTCTTTGACTTTACTAGTTATGCATTGCTTGACCTAGGAGCGAGTTTATCTTTTGTAACTCCTTATGTTGCCATGAACTTTGATATTATTCATGAGCAACATAGTGAACCATTCAGTGTTTCTACACATGTTAGTGAGTCCATTCCAGTAGAGAGAGTCTATCTTGTTTGTCTCATTTCCTTCGATCATAAGAGTACCATGGCTGATTTAAGAAGTAAGGGAATATGATATTACAAAGATAGTTTTTAGAACTTGATATGGGCATTATGAGTTTTTCATCATGTCCTTTGGGTTGACCAATGCGCCAATAATCTTCATGGATCTTATAGATAAAGTCTTCAAACCTTATTTAGATATGTTTTTATTTATTGTTTTCATTGATGACATATTAATCTATTCATGAAATGAAGAAGATTATGCTAGTTATCTCAAAATAGTTCTTCAAAATTTGAAGGATACAGAGCTTTAGCCAAGTTCTCTAAGTGTGAGTTTCTGCTAGAGTCTGTGGCATTCATGGGTCACATAGTTTCTGGTGAAGGTATTAAAGTTGATACCCAAAAAATTGAGGCAGTGCAGAATTTTCCTAGACCTACATCTCCAACTTATATAAGGAGTTTCTTGGGTTTGGCTAGATACTATAGAAGATTTTTAGAATGTTTCTCATCCATTTTGTCTCCTTTGATGTAGTTGACTCAGAAAAAAGTGAGGTTCTAATGGTCTGAAGCTTGTGAGAAAACCTTTTAGGAATTGAAAAAGAGGTTGACTATTGCCCCAGTTTTGACCTTACGGGAAGGTACCCATGGTTTTGTATTGTGATGAATGTAGAGTTGGTTTGGGTTGTGTCCTAATGCAAATTTTAAAAGGTTGTAGCATATACCTCCAGATAGTTGAAAGGTCATGAGAAGAATTGCCAAACCCATGACTTAGAGTTGGCTGTTGTGGTATTCGCCTTGAAAATATGGCGTCACTATTGTATGGCGTTCATGTTGATGTATTCACTGATGACAAGAGCCTATAATATGTGTTCACTCAGATAGAGATTAATCTCAGACAAAGGAGGTGGTTAGACTCAATCAAAGATTTTGACATGAGTATTCTTTACCACCAAGGTAAGGATAATGTGGTTCTTGATGTCTTGAGAAGGTTGTCTATGGGTAGTACCGCCCATCTTGAGGAAGAAAAGAAAAAACTAGCAAAAGATGTGCATAGACTTGCACACTTAGGAGTCCGAATAATGATTTCACAAAAGGAGGAATAATGGTGACGAATAGGGCTGAATAGTCATTAGTGTCAGAAGTGAAAGAAAAGCAAGACCAAGATCCAATTTTTCTTGAATTTAAGGCAAATGTTCATAAAAAAAGATTATTAGCTTTTGAATAATGGGGAGATAATGTAATGAGATATCAAGGTACTTTATATGTACCTATGGTGGATGGACTCTAAGAGAGGATCATGGAGGAAGCTCGTCACTCCAGACATTACATTAATCCGGGTTCCACAAAGATTACCGCGATTTGAGAGAAGTATATTGGTGGAATGGTATGAAGAACGGAATTGCAGAATTTGTGTACAAGTGCCCGAATTTCCAACAAGTTAAAGTGGAGCACCAAAGGCCCAGAGGTTTGGCTTAGAACAAAGCTTCTGTAGTGAAAGTGGGAGATGATTATTATGGATTTCATCAAAGGTTTACCCAGATCTCTCAGGCATCATGATTCTATTTGGGTGATTGTCGGTAAAATGACAAAATCAACCCACTTTTTGCTGGTAAAGACTACCCATTCGGTAGAAGATTATGCTAAGTTGTATATTCAACAGATGGTAAGACTTTATGGGGTTCCGATCTCCATTGTTTCAGAAAGAGGTGCACAATTTACTGCACAGTTTTGGAAATATATTTAGAAAGGTTTGGGTTCAAAGGTGAACTTATGTGCTATTGCCTTTCATCCATAGATAGATGGGCAAGCCGAGCGCACCATTTAGACTTTAGATGATATGTTGAGGGCATGCGTGATTGATTTAAAAGGAATTTGGGATGATCACCTACCTCTCATTGAGTTTGCTTACAACAACAATTATCACTCTAGCATCCAAATGCCTCCTTATGAAGCTCTTTATGAGAGAAGATGCATATCCCCTATTAGATGGTTTGAAGTTGGTGAAGCAGGGTTGATAAGACCAGAAATAATTAATCAAGCTCTGGAGAAGGTGAAGGTGATTCAAGAGTGGTTTAAAAGGGCACAGAGTTGTCAGAAATCCTACACTGATGTGAGGAGAAAAGAGCTTGAGTTTGAAGTAGATGATTGGGTTTACTTGAAAATTTCACCCATGAAGGGTTTTATGAGGTTTGGTAAGAAGGGGAAACTTAGTCCCCCATATATTTGACCTTATAGAATATCCAAGAGAACTGAAAATATAGCTTATGAGTTGGACCTACCGAAAGAGTTAGCAGCGGTTCATCCGGTATTTCACATCTCTACGTTGAAAAAGTGCATGGACGATCCTTCTTTGATCATACTATTTGAAAATATTGGGATCAAGGATAGCTTAACAAATCAAGAGGTTTTCAATTGAGATTTCAGATGGCCAAGTATGCAAGTTGAGAATAAAAGAGGTAGTATCAGTTAAGGTCCTTTTGGAGGAACCAATTTGTTGAAGAAGCTACTTTGGAAGATGAAGAGGACATGAAGAAGAAATGACCACATATATTTGAATCTGGAGAAAATGCAGACCAAGGTAATAATTTTATTCTTAGTATTATTTAACTTATGAATAAGCATGTTATTATTGCATTTGCTTGTTGGGTGTTTTAACTTGACGTTACTACCCTTATCCTAGTAAGAATAACTTCATTCGAGGTTGAATGTTCCCAAGCGGGAGAAATTTTAATATTTCACAACTAGAAAGAACTAGAAAGGAGTTTAAAATTTTGAAATACTTATTTTTGAAAGTATAAGAAAATCTGGAAATTTAAAGTAAGTTAAAAAGTGAGTTTTTTTTTCACCTTCAAATGGCCATAAATCCTAGCTCAAGATGATTTAGGTGTATTTTCAGATATGGTTGGAAATCCGTTGCCATGATCTCTCCAACTCTGCAAGTTTGCGCGATTTTGACTTCGTATGCCAGTTATGCCCTTTGGAAGTTAGGCTGTCGGATTAAGGAAAATGATAATTACACTTTAACGCATTTTGAATATTATAAATATTCCTCTATCCCTTACAATTTCTTACAAAATTATCCATTCTCATTTCTCTCTTCTGTTTTCCATATCCTCTCAACTCTCAAGTCTCAGTCTTAATTTTTAAGTTTTAATTTCTAATCCATTTGAGTCTCATATTATTATAATACATATGTTTCAATTTTCAATTCTATATATATATATATATGTGTATATATATATATATATATATATATATATATATTATCTCATATTTTCTATCAAGTATTGGTTGGAGTTTCAAATTATAAGTTAAAAGTTACAACAAACTACAAGCTTCAAGAATCGGTTTAACATCTGCTATTAACGCAGATGTTTGGTACATTCGTTTCATAATATTTATATTTTATTTTTCGTCTTTAATTTTTGTGTTATTATTATTTTTATATATTACACTTTATATATAATTAAATATGAGTTCTACCAAAAAATATACCGGTAAAGGAAAATACAAGAACTAGAGAACGAACAATGTAACATTTTAAAAATATTTAATTTTGGTAAAAAAAAAGAGTAAAGAAAAAATTAATAATAAATGTGGTGGTACTTCATCTAAATCAATGTCTAGAGTTATATTTAATACAAAATATTATACTTATGTTGATGATACTGCTTATGATATTCATTCAAATGTTCAACTCGATCACGAAAGTTTAGAACGACGTTATGGTAATATTAATCCTAATCTTGATAAAAATTCAGGCGAAGAAGTAGAAATTGATTTGGGAGAAGAGCAATTAGAAGATACATCTACTAGTCCAGTGACAAAAGTTCCAAATGAAACTATAAATTCAACGGAGCAAAATTGTGGACGTCCACCCCTTATACCTCCCACAAGGGAGAAGGTGAAGTATCAACGCCCTAAAACTTCTATTATGTGGCAATTTATGACTTTCGATAAGGAAAATAGTGTTGCTATTTATAATAAGTGTAAGCAACCTTTTAAATATAAACAAGGTGGGGGTCAAGGTGGGACGGAGGGATTAAATACAAATTTGTTATCTTGTGTGTCGATTCAATATAAAGAAGCTAAAGCATTAGCCAATAGAAAAGAAGGAATTCCAGTTAATGAATTTGATATTAGCGGAAAAGAATCGGTAGGGGATTCTAACATGGTTCAAGGAACATTAGATCTTTCTAACCCCGGTGATCCACTAACACAACATAAATATAATAAGGAATTAGATCGCAAAAATTTACCTAAAATGGTTTCTGTTGGTGGTTTTCCATATAGTTTTCCTTCAAATCTCGGTTTTATTGAATATATTCAACAAACTTATAATCCTGCTTATAGAGGTCTTTCAAGAAATACTGTTAAATTTGATGTTTTTGAATATCACGATAAACATTGTCAATTTCTTCATTGTATATTTAGCATATTAGATAGTAGAGTGTCTATAACTTTGGACATGGGTCATAGCGTTAATGAAAATGATTATTTAACTTACAGCACATTGGATTGATCATAATCGGAATGTGCAAAAAAGAATCTTAAGTTATAAACAATGTGTAGAGAAAAAAATTGGTGCATATTTAGCTTCAAATATTTTAAGTGTTTTAGATTATTACATGCTTATTGATAAAGTAATGTCTGTCGCATTAGATAATGCATCTAATAATACAAACACTGCTAAGATGTTAAAAGTTAGATTATGTCCAATTGATAGTAATGCTTTTCATGTTAGATGTGTTGCACATATATTCAATTTAGTTGTACAAGATTTTATTCGTTATTTGATTGTGGTTGCATGAAAATTGAATATGTCGTTGCCTGGATTTTTCATACTAACAAAGCTGCTAGAATTAGGGAATTTAATGAGCGTTTGTTTACTATGTGAATTGTCACCTAGAAAAATTTCAAGATATATTAAAAAAAGGTGGAATTCCTTTTACGAAATGCTTTTAGCTGCCTCCAAATATTAAAGACCCATACAAATGGTGTTTAATGCTCATAATGCTGACCCATTAGATAGAATTTGTGATGAAGATTGGGAAGAAACTAAAGAACTATTACAATTTTTAAGAATTTTTTATGATGCTACAACCATATTTTCTGAAATTTTTTATCCTATTATTTCATCACTATTAACAAATATTTGTGCTCTTTCAATTCAATTTTCTAAATATAAAAAATAGACAAATTTAGAGTTGGAATTGAAGGTATGATTGAAAATTTTATAAAATACTTTTTTTTATTCCTCAGATTTATTTAACTGCTACTTTACTTAATTCTGATTATAAATTACGAGGTGTGGAGGCACTTGTTGACAATTTTTATGAAACTTTAGAAATTTTACCGGAAGAAATTCCAACTTTTGAAATGTGTAAGTCTAGCATAAAAGTAGAAGCAAAAATGTTGTATGAAAATATAGAACTAAGGAAAATACTCAAGGAGAAGTTGGTCAAACTTCTAATCCTGAGATTGATTGTGAAGTTCGAATTTCAACTTATATGCGAGGTGTTCTTGGTCTTAATTCTACTAGCCGTGATGATTTTGAAGAATATCTTAATCAATCTTTAGAAGTATTGGAAATCAAAGATGGCAATGAAGATTTATTAGGATGGTGGAGGAGGCGGAGCGTTGCATTTCCAATTTTGAGCAAAATGGTTCGTGATGTTCTAGCTATTCAAGCTTCATCAGTTGCATCTGAGGCTGCTTTCAGTGCGGCAAGATTTCAAATTGGCGATCATAGACATTCGTTGGCGAAGACAGTTTGAAAACAACAGTTTTATTTTGAGATTGGGTCAATGTCGATAGGAGGAATAATAATTTGCCAAAGTTAAGTTCCAAACAAGCAACTTGGATCAAAACGGCAATTGAATGTAGTGATGATGAATTAGAGTCACAAGAGAATCTAGAAAGTTTGCCAACACCGGAGGATACACCATCGATATGATGCGACAATTAGAATTGAATTTTAAGGGAGAAAACAGATAATATTATATTACATACGAGAACTAAATGAAACAGAATCCTTCCTAGAAGGTGGCTACGTAAAATTAGTTACTCATCTATTATCTGTAACAAATATTAGTTTTATATATGAGAACTTATTGAAACAGAATCCTTCCTAGAAGGTGGATGCGTACATTAGTTACTCCACTAATATTTGTTAATTGTAATTTCTAAGTTGCAATTAGATTTTATTGAATAAATTTGAAGGTTTTTTTCAAGTCTTTTTATTATTATCTTGCATTTTAATTTTAATATATACAATTATACATACATCTATAAATATATACTAAACTAACTTTAAAATACTTAATTTAAAAATCGAAACTTGACATTTAAAATTTCAATTTTACATTACTTGAAAATATTTAAAGTACAAATCTAAACTTCTCAAATTTGAAATTTGAAATTTAAAATTTGAAACTTGAAATTTGAAACATGAAGCTTGAAATTTGAAAACTGAAACTTGAAATTTGAAAATTTAATTTGAAATTTGAAAGTCTAAAGTTAAATTTAAAATTTATTAGCTAAAAACATATAATTTCAATACAAATAAATAAGTATATAAAAAATAAAAAATTCCCTGTCCCCTCCCGTCCTGTCCCGTATATATAGTGGGACGGGATGGGACATATTTTTGTCCCCCCAATCCCGCCACCGGCCGAATCCCCCCATCTCCGTCATTCGTCCCGGCCCATCCCCCTTTGTTTTGTCC
>NC_028641.1:27792969-27815870 GCF_001406875.1 Solanum pennellii | reverse complement strand
GTAGGGGTGAGTTAGGGGCTGGTAGGGTGGGTTGGGTAGGGGAGGTTGGAAGAAAGCTTTGGAAAATGTTTTCCTTAAGTTTTGAAGGGAAGTCATTTTCCTTATATTTGAGGAAAATGAGTTTATTTGGGAAACATTTTCCAAAACATTTGACTCAACCAAACATGAGAAATTTAGAAAATATTTTCTAGAAAATGTTTTCCTTCATACCAAACACACTCTTGGTGATTAACATATTTTTTATATTCTCATCATCAATGTACATTATTTAGTTTACAATTGTTTGTCCATAAGAGCCATGCAAATTAATCATCTCGACATGCATATTCGATACAATTCTAATTTGAGTAATCTAGTAGCCCAAGATACAAACTTAAAAAAGAAATTGACAAAAGAGATGGCCTTTTTACAAATCCCACCTCTAAGGAAATAATATAATTTGTGTTATATGTTCACTCCAACAAAGTTATATTCAACTTATATGATGTAATAATATCTCAAGTATCAACTTATACTTTTAGGGTCATGAGATAAGAAAATCAATCTCGAGATAAGGTTAAGAATTAACTTCATTTCATGTTTTCTACGAGACATCAACTAACCCATGAATATTTTATCCCACCATTTGTAGCAAACGATCAATACACTTCATGCATTGTATGATATAAGGAACCACATGAGTCTCAAACTAAGAAACAATTCTTACACCCCTACTTTTGTTAGCATTAAGAACTTGGACTTTTCTCTTTCTCAACATATGCACTTTCATTTACAAAAACTTTCAGGCATTTCAAGTGATTAGAAATAACGTAGACATCTTGCACAAAAAAAAAACATTGAATTACCATTTTCTTTAGAGGAACATATGGTTTAAGCCTAACCTTTTCATAACCATTTCTCTTTTTTTTTTCTACCCCTGCTCCCTCTGACCCTTGTTTACTCGGAAGAACATTTCTCTTGATTTTTGTACCCTGCTCCCTCTATCCCTTGTTTACTCAAAAGATGGAATGTCATATTAAGAAGCTTCATTGCTGAAAATGTAGAACTAAGAGTAAGTCGAACAAAAATAAAGATGATGGGATATTCACTCAAAGAGTCGACTACTTGTTAGAACCAATAGATTAAAACAGACCTTGCACTACGAAAATCATGTAAACATTAAGTGCATAAGTTAGGAATTTCTAAAGTAAATAAAAAAATACCAACCCAACAAAATAGTTAAACAAAAAAAATGACCATAGATATTCAACAAAGGAGTATCCTGGAAGTTTAAACTCGAACAACATAGTTATATTGCACTCTACTGGCAATGACAAAAGGAAAAGATAATCACCGTAGAGCTTTTTAATGTTCAAACTTAAACTTTCAATCAGATTAAGGCTTACCAGCAAGATATCAAACATGTTGATAGTCCTAATGTGTGATTATCCTTCTACTTTAGAAAAGTGAATTGCTTAATCAAACTAGTAAATAATAATTCAAAACAAGCAAGATTTAAATTTTTATTCTCCAATCTAATAATAAATGTAGAATTTACTGTGTTGTTGAATGGAAGGAGGCAATAACATAGGTTGACTATCATCATTTGAATTAGATGTAATTGAAAGAATTTACAAATGTTACGCGTGAATTGAAAAGTATGTTCAAAGATAATGATTTCATAAATTTCTCCTTCGATAATATTGTCTTCAATCTTTTTTGAAAGCTGAAGATCACTCCTGCTTTGGGCAGGGTCAAAAAAACAAGAAATTCATCAGAAAATAGCTTAGACTCACCAACAAAATCCAAAAAAAAAAGTTTATATTGACCAAGAATCTTCAAAATTGATGAGGAGTACCTTGTAGAAAATCTGCAAGGAAGAGAAATAAAAAAAACTTTTAGTTGGTTCAAGCATATTATCAAACACCTTTGTTGTATTAATTTTTAAAGCGAATTAACTTAGCTTTTCATTAGAAAAATAAAAAGAGGAGAAAAGCCCTAACTAGGTCATTATCTTTAAGCTTGGATTCAAAATCATCCATAAAATTGGACCTGAATATAAAAATAATTAATATATGCATGTTGAAAATTTAATAGAAAACAAATCGTGATTACACACAACAAAATTTTTCATTAATAAAAAAATTCGAACGAAAAATCTTCACTATCAGATGACAAAATTTGAAAACCATTAAAAAGAAAAAAATATATAATTGTATAGAAACTTAGAAGAAATCAGTTGTTGGCAGATCAAAAAAATAAAATCTGCCTAAAAAGTAACATTGTTTGATGAGAAAGAACTATAATACAAGTACTAATACAAAAGTAAAAGACATTGAATAGCCAATTAGATTGGACAAAGTTTTTAGTACAATTGACAGTGCTATTGGTACAATTATTGATCATAATAGATAAAAATCTAAATACCATGTACAATTTGTAGTACTTTTGGTACAACGTGCATATGTTGTGTTAGTCCTTCAGAAGGGTCACTTCTAATTAAGAGTAAAGTAATAATATATACATATACTTACTTAAATCATTCTTATCTGTATATATCTTTTCAAACGTTTCGTATAGATACTATTAATGCAAAATTACTAAAATAAGTTCATTCCCAATATAGATAATATCATGATTTAATTTATGTCAAACAAGCAAATAACGTTTGTTGCACACATTATTTAAGAGTGTTTAATCGCAAAATAAAAAAATAAAACAAATTTTTCATTCTCAAGTCTTTAGCGTTAAAAAAATAATCAAGCAATGAAAAACAGTTCAAGCTCAAATCCAAGTGGTGATATGATGATTATAAATGGGATATGCCTAAAAAATCATGATACTGATTTCGGTGAGTATTCGGTTGATGGATGTCGTACATTTACGAAGAAGGGTGATGATGGAACTAAAGAAGAATATATTTGTGCTGATTGTGGGTGTTTTAGGAGTTTTCATCGAATGAATAGTCAGTCATTGTATAGCTATCCAATACTCCGATCTCGCTTCTTTTACCCACACATTAATCCACATGGTGATGGAAAAGTCCCAGTTATGTTTCATCCTTAGTTGACTCGATTTGTGCCAGAAGGCCCATTTTGTACTCTGACATGATGAATCTTTAGTCCATGAGAGATTTCTTGGTGATACTTGTTGGTGTTATTACAATAGATGAATATTATCTAAGAAACAATCTTTATTTTATTAGCATAAAGTTATGTTAATTAATCTCTAGTATGTTTTTTGGTTTAACATTAGTAAAGAGAAAGAAGAATTAAAGTTGACCTTTTAAAGTTTCTTTATTTAATGAATTGTGAGAGTTTTATTTTAATCTAGTTATCTAGTTACTTGGTGAGTAGAATTGTGGCTTGCTTGATTAATTATTTTTGCAATATTACGATAAAGTAAAAGAGGTTAAATGTGTATGTTGACTATGAAATGAATATATCATAATGTTTTCTAGCTATGTCTTCTATTCATTAAACTAGTATATGTACCCGCGCGATGCGCGGATAACATAAACGAAAATAATAATGTCATATCTTATGCTCAAAGATATAATACATTTTTTATGTGAAGAAATTATTTTATATTATATTTATCAATATTATATCTTGAAGAGGACTCGAATCTCTACACTCTTTAATGAGTAAGACATTCCATTAATGATTACTTTTACGTAGTAGTTTTGTTGCGATTAGCATAACAAATTTCTCGACACTGCTTAACACATATTAGTAATAATATGCACATGTTTAGTACTTTCATCATCATCGTCATTATCCTCGTAATTTCATTTTTCATTTTTTCAAGTTTAATTTTGGCCGATAATATTGTTTTCCCTTTTTCTTTTAAAACTAATAATATTTTTGAAATATTATCATTTACAATTTTATCACCTATATAATCAATTGACATTTATTTTTGAAAGTATAAATTTATGATGACTGCTTAGTATGATCTTAATTTCAAATGAATAAAAACTTTAATTGAATTAAATTTTAATTTGAAAATTAATGTTTCAAAATTTGTATTGAAATAAAATTATAAAAGTAAAGTAACTTTTGAAATAAATTTTTAATTTTTAATTTTTAATAGTAGTGTTGTTTTCTTCTAGAATAGATAATGTTTTTTAAATGAAATGAAAAATAAAAGATAAAAATTCGTATTTGGTTGCTACAAATACGGTTCCATTTTTTTCTATCTATACGTGTACAAAGTGAACAAACTAAATTAATTTTAAATTTTATATATATGCTATTGGATTGTGCATTTTTAGTTATTTTTTAAAAACGTATATATATTTATGTCTTGATTTAAATGAATAAATCACTTTATGAAAAATATATACGAATGATGTGTTATAAGATTTATATAAATTCTTTATTAGTTATCTATACTATTTTTTAAAAAAATTAACTGTAATTACATATGTTCTTGTCTCTTCTTTTTTTTAAATACAATTTTGCAATATTTAATTTTTAAAAAAAATAACAAAAATTCAGGATTAAGTAAAATTTAAGTATAAACTTTTAGATTCTAATTTATATGTTTTTTAAGTGTAAAACAATTTAAAATGTTTATAGAAAGATAGTTATATGTATAATAGGAGATTCTGGTTTTTTTTTTCCATTTCTTTTTTGAGTAATATGTAAATTTTAAATGTGATCTTTTAGATTCTAATTTATAAATATTTATAGAAATATGGTTATGAGTATAAAAACAATAATTTATACTCACAGATATTGCTAAATGAATAAGATATAATTAAAGATCCTTAAAGTTATTAAATTTAAAATATAGATTAATTCAATAAAAAGTAACTATATTAAACCTGATTGTCCCTTTCATAAATTAAATTTGATAAATTTTATTTTACCAATAAAGAAAAATTATATTTTTGCAATTCAAATTAAAAAATTTAATCCTTCAACTTTAGTTCCAACAAAGAAACCTAATTATGTTGTTTGATTGATATATAAAATATACACTATAAAAAAGCATATTATAATAACATATATTTGTTTCAATTATAACTCAACTTTTGCATCAAATAAATTGAGTTCTTTCTTGCAAAAGAATTTAATAAGAGTATTGTTACGAAATAAATTAAATATATTTAATTGTTCAACTATATTTTAGCACTGAAATTCCTATTTATTATATTATAATTAGCTACATATCATATATCTATACATAATAAGATCACTTGTAAATTAATGATTATAAGGACATATCTTAAAAAATCATGTAACTTGGTATTATTATTTTAATTTGATAAGACATTTTTAATTTTTATCATTTTAATTTGCACATATTTATCATTTTAATAAATGTAAGAGAAAAAACAATGTTAGTATCACTCTTTGAATAACAAATAAAATGGAAAATAATAAAATTTAAAATTATCAAAGATTACAAATGTAAATAAAAAAATAGAAACCTAATGGTCACGATCAAAATTTAGACATGATGGCACTCGTCTTATCCCACCAAGACAAGTAAGCTTATAACTCAATTGTTACAATAAAGTGCAAAAATTTTACAGTCAACTCAAGAATACCCCCAAAATCTGGTTGTCGCGTGTACAAGCCTCTAAAGTATTACAATTGGTTCAAAAGAAAAACTCAAGTCTCAAATGAACTTGTTTCTAGAATATAACAAGATCTAATTAAGGAGAAAGAAAGCCTGTTGAGACGACAAACAACTACCTCACAAATCTCTAAGAAGCCTCGAAAAAGAAGAGAATGACAAATACCATAAAAATCCAGGCTCATAATATAAAAATTTGTAGAAGCAAGGGGTGAGTACTAATCCACACGGTACTCAACAAGTAAATCCCTAAACACAAGATAAGGGGATGAAATAGGGGTACTCCTACCACTCCAACCGAACCTCCACAAATACAACCTGCATAAAAATCAGCTCAACCTAACAGCTCACAGTTTACATAGCAAGTAACTCAACAACAACACTTAGACAAATTATATACTCTTCACAACAACAATTTACCAAATTACATATCCTCAACAACAATACCTCAACAAATTACATGTCCTCAACAAAAAGCTCAGTATTCAACTATCACAAGTTACGCAGAAAGGCAATTACAAGATTAGCAAAACACAATATCAAGTTCACTAATGATAAGTATGTGCAATGCAATGTCAAGTATAATGATGCATGTCTGACCTAGTGATACACACCCGTTGTCTCTCAGTTCGGGACCCATGGAGGGCATATCTGTCCATGCATCTGTTGCGGCGCACAACACGATCCTCGCTAATAGTAACCATCGCGACCGGCGCTACGTCCTTCGAAATATAGTATCCATCGCGGCGCGCGATACATCCCCCGGAAATGGTACATCCTATTTAAGTTCTTTTTCTTTATCAATGCACATAGCACTTGTCACAACCATGTCTTAAAATAATACAAATGAAATGTTCACACAAATAGAGAGAATATGATCATTTTCATAACACTGCACAATTCACAACAACATCAACAATGATTCAACAAGCCTTTCAAACCATTCTTCATTATCAACACATCACACAAAAGCAATTATTAACATTGCCTTTTATTACCTTTTGTTTCATCATTAGTATTAATCAATGTGGACAAGTCAACCCATCACCAAGTCTCATTACTCCCAAACATATACCACAAGGAAATACACACATTTCATACAGTTAGCAAGGGTTTAGAAATCCACTTGCCTCGGATAGTCGGACAATAACTCTGTGACTTGAGTCTCCCCCTTTCATAAAGCTTCCAAATCAATGTAATCTATTCAAATACATATTCACAACAAGATTTCAAAATTAACAACACCATACCACTATATGTCTAGCTTAGACCCAAAAACTGATCCAAAGTAATATCAAGTTCCTAAATTTTGACACCAATTACCATATCAACCCTTTCAATTTTCTCCAAATTTCAAGTCTAGGGTTAAGTCTCCATTTCTCCAAATATTATATATATAATGACATTCATATGGTATTATACACCTAAAATTTAAGTTCGTCTAACTATATAGGGGAACTTTAATAACAATAAGGTACCATATTGTAACTCTCAACGGCAGTAAATGAAATAAACTAGGGAAAATTGTATATAACAGGAAACTAATAACCTAAAATAAATGGAGTAGCTAGGGTTTGATTTAATTGTGATCCATAGCAAACGTTAGCTAAAGTTTGTCAGGCGTCTCTCTCCCAAAAATCTCGCTCGCCACTCTCCATTCTCGCTCGCCTCTCTCGCTTTATACACAGAAGTGTATAAATTCTGTTTCTGTTTTATATTAAGCGAGAGAAAATTGTATATACACATGCAAAAATATATATCTTCATGTTATACACTTAATCATACAATTTACAAACATTTTACTTCAAATATTGCAGAGAAAAAGGCCAACAAATTATACAATTGCGAATTATATAAAATTTTCTCTAGCTTTATACAACAGAAGTGTATATATTGTGTTTCTGTTTTTGTATAAAGCGAGAGAAAAACATATATCTTCTTGCTATACACTTATAATTATGCAATATACATACATTTTAATTCTAGTCAACTGTATGCAAAGCAAATTTTATAAAAATATTGCAGCGAAACAGGCAGCGAATTATACAATTGTGCATTATACAATCGCAGTGAAATAGGATAGCGAGTTATACAATTGCAGCAAAATAGGCCAGCGAATTATACAATTTAGGCCAGCGAATTATACAATTGTATATGTATAGCGAATTATACAGTTTTATGTTTGCTATGGAGCGCAATTATGCAAACTTTGTTATAGCATACAAATATGAATTTTTTGTTTGCTATATGTAAAAGTTGCCCAATAAAATATGCATGTAGTAGCTAATTCGTATGTACCTTACTTAGTTAACCTTTAATTCTCACTCAATTCCCCATGATTACCCCTATCATTAATGATAGCAATCATTTCTATATTCCAATTCCTATCTGCTAACATATTGATAAAAAATAGTATGACTTACATAAATCCTAGTGTAAGATCTAAATTACATTCTATCCCTACTCTTTTCTATTTTACAAAAATCCCATAAAATGTCAATCATCTCGATACATAACTTTCATCCGGATACATCAATTGTGATACATTATAAAACTTGTTTGTTGCGTTTAATATGGATATTAAATCGATTTTATTTCCCATAAATCATGCATATCTAATTGATATCAATCCATTCCAATCTGTAACAGCTTCACAAAATTTAAAATTTAGATTTATATCTTCTCCATCAATTCAAAATAAATAAATCTCCACAAGAGAAATTTCGAAAGAGATGATAACTACTGAATTAGGTACTTTTCAAATCTACTAGCAATGATTTGATCCTTGATAGAGTACCTTACATAAATCTATTTCTTTCACGGTTTAAAGGAATATTGGTGGAGACTAATATGGGCGTAGCAGTGAATGTTCTTGGAGAAATCATTAGAAAGTTGGCAATTGTGACATCAGGGCAAACCTTCATCCATCTAATATGGGTTTATGATGACGAGAATCATCGATTGGTTACAAATGGGATCTATAGATTTGTGTGGCATCTCGGTTATTGTGATTTCTTCATCTGATCTGTTAGTATACAAATAATCCTCTGTATTTCAATATTAATTTGGCTTTACAGTTGTTGTGTGAAAATTATTCTCGGGAAGGATACCTTAAGATCAAGACCTCATAGGTACATCATGGGGAGTGGATGTGTATGTATATAAGAAGAAATAGTGGTTTGCCATACCGTGTTTGTGTCATTATTTCATTGGCTTCTTATCCAACGAAGGAAATTATCTTTTTTTATTATCTTCTTATCCATGACTGACTATTCAACCACTCCCTCCACCATTCCATCTGCCTCTCCGTCATTGGTATATAATTTCTTTTCAATGTATCATTGCTATAGTTTTGTTTTGTCGTTTATGTAAGTCATGATACATAAGTGGTAAATGATTTGCGTGTATTGTTATTTGTATCTATAAATTATGATGTGGTCATTGTTTTGTATTCGAAAGTGATTTTTATAAAAATGTATCATCATGATATATTTTATATGATTCATGCAATAAATGAATTAACCATTGAGATGGATCGGATTCATTTTGAATATCAAGTGTCTGTATCACATATTTTTATACTGTATCAGGTTATTATTGTGTATATTATACATATAAATAGTGTAGCAAGATATTTAAATTACTTGTTTTGATCAAGACAAATATGGATGATACATTAATATATCAATCTTGAATTTTTGTGAGTGGTTGTATCATTGAAAAGTTTAATGTACCTAGTACATGTTATAAGATGGTTATAAAATTTTGTCAATATGTGTTAGTTTTTGTTAGATAGGTGATCCTTTGAAAATTGAAAAAATGTATTTCATATGATGTATCATTGAATTTTTTAATGTTTGCAGATTGTACCATGTTGTATAAGTTTTTATGTATCACGATTATGATGGGTAATATGTACAGATACATCACATTCTAAGTTAGGTAACACTCAACAAATATTAAAGAGTATAGATACATAATACACAAGCGATTTTTCATTGTGTATATAGCCTTTCAAATTTGTATAAGATTTTGATGATACATTGAAAAACTTGGTACATGCAAATTATACACTGGGAAGTGTTTATGTATCAAGAACATTTATATTGACATAATAAAACTAGTAGTAGATTCAACAACATTAGAGTTATGTATCAACATCTTAGCTATGATTATTATACATTGTATAAAACAAGGATGAATGGAGAATCATATGTATCTGAAAAAAAGGATTAAAAAACAAAATAAAAATTCAAAAAAAACCCCGACAATTGAGCATATGAAAAACACCTAATTCAGTGGTTTAAATTTGATTGACTAGAGAAAGAATCCTTTGAAATTCAAATTGAGATGAAAATTATAACTGATAAAATTGTGGAGTGAAAAATGGATGGAAATTGGACTCTTTTTAAAATGGATCGATTAAGAGAGAGCAATTCTGAAAATAAAATTGAGATAATGATGTGTAACTGAAAAGGTAATGGATTGAATTTAGGGAGGAAAAAAAGGAATGGAATGAAAAGTGGTGAAATGTGTAAAGTAAAAGATTATTATGTATCTGACATATTTGATATTCAAGTGAAATAAGGGATTTAAGTAATTTATTAAAAAAATAGGAAAAAATAGACAATAAAAAAATTAAAGTTATGCATTTAAGTTATTTTTCCTAAAAAGAATATATGTATCATATATTTTTTTTTCCCCATTCTTATCAAATCAATCCTACAACTCTTACCACTAATTTCCATAACAAATTATCGACAAAATCAATAACTTTCCCTCAATCTAATAAGCCGACACTAATTACATAATAATGGCGATAAAAACAATTATAATAGGGAAATATAAATGTCGTCATACATACAAATCTACATGTTAAGGTATGATTTACCTGAAGCAGTGCTCGATTCTCTTTAGCCGGTCAATATAAATAAATTTTCTGCCTCTTTTTCTTTTGTTAAGTAATTAAGTATTAAAATTGTTAAACGCTAATTGTTTATTTTAATATGGTTTATATAGTATAGAGTATTATCACATTGACCCATTAACCAAAAATTAAATAAATAAATTATTTAATATATCCCTATCAATTAAATAATCGTAGTAATCGAATAATTTAAATTTTTAAATTCAATTTTATCGACTAATCAAAAATTATTCAGAACAACTAACAAGAGGGATAAATGCTATTTTTTATGAAAATTCCCAAAATCGATCTTCCGGGTCATTACACTAATTCAATCTAAAGAATTCAAGTTCAAAATATGATAAGAAACAAATCAAATTGAATTAAATAAACTAAAAAAAAACCATCACAACTTATTATAAATCTAAAACTATCATCATATATAAAGGATAATCACTTTGATAGATATTCATCTTCTTCTCCTTCTCCTTCTCCTTCTCTTTCTCCTCCTCCTTCTCCCTCTTATTCTTTTGCAAATATTCATATGATTTTTCTTCTAGCATCAAATGATATACATATTCGCCCCCAAAAAAAAGACGAAGAAAAGAAGAATTGAAAAACAAATAGCATTACACAATTGTAGAAGAATAGATTCATTAATTTCTTAGTTGAATTTAGTTATGTATATATAGAAAATGTAGAAAATAAGAGTTGTTTTACATAACTACTTTAAATTTAAATTGAAAAAGTAACTACCGTGTCAATTTTTTATTTTTTATTTATCAAATTTAAAATTAATTTAATTAATGTAATAATTAAATTATTAATGTATTTGGATTATGTAACTTTTATTCTTCTCTTGGTGCTACAGCTAAAAAATGTGTTTCACTGACGTTTAAAATTTGAAATAATTTCAAGTTCAAGTGTATTTGTAGGGTAGTGGGAACATGGAGTAGTTTGAAGCCTAGGTAGTTCTTTATATTACTACTAGGTAAATTACCCGTGCTTCGCACGGGATTGGACATTTTATTAAACTTACATATGATTATTCGGTAATATGACCTACAGTAAATGATTAAGTTTCATGGAAAATGAGAAATGAAAAAGGTTCATTAGAAGTTTAATTAATGTATTTCAATTCGATTCTTCTATAGCAAAAAAAAAAAAAACTACAATAGTGGCAGAAATAAAAGTTTTGTTTACAAAAAACCAAATGTAATAAATTCAACCATTTCAACAACGTTATGAGTTGTGGAATTAAAGGTGCAAGAGTTGTAACATGACATTGCAATCGAAATCAATTTTCTTTGTTTATACGAAGAAACCTGTAGAAAGGGACAAAAGAGAAGATCAATTTTCAATCATCTTCTATGTAATTTTTAACAAAGTTAAAAGAAAAATGTCACCACAATAGCATAAAGAGTTGTCATACTTACATGAATCACTACGACTTATAGAAAAGATTAAGCTCCATAAAATAGGAGGATGAAAACTTCTAGAAATGAAACAAACTTCATAAGAAGCTTAATCAATGTAATTGAATTCAACTATCCAATGGAAAAAATCTTCAAATAATAGTGGCAGCAAATCCCTCTATTTATAGATAACATAGGGTAGTGTGAATAAATATTTATTGTGCCTTATCGGAAAGGTCACAACTTTTTGGAAAAGTTGCAACCATTTGGAAAGGTCACAACCTCTCATAAAAGTCACAATTTTCATAAAAGTCGCAACTCTTCATAAAAGTCACAACTTTTCGGAAAAGTTACTACTTTTGATATAAAAGTTCGCAACTCTTCATAAAAGTTGCAACTTTTCATAAAAGTCACAACTCTTCATAGAAGTCGTAACTATCCATAAAAGTCAGAACTTTTCATAAAAGTCACAACATTTCATCAAAGTCACATATCTTCATTAAAATCGCAACTCTTCATAAAAGTCACAATTTTTCTTGAAAGGGGAAGGCTAGTTTTGAAAATAAATAAATTTAAAAGGGANATATGATTTGTGCCGTGCATTGCGCAAATATTTTAAATGTCGTAATTTTTATAATAAAGTAATTTATAAACCTTATTATTCAATTGTAATATTTTAAAAATAAAATTCACTTATAGTTCTTTTACATAGGTATCAAATTTCAACCATTTACATGAAACATTTTTTTTTTATCAAAGTAAAGAAAATTACATATCTATTTTTAAAAATGATATATATTATTATCGAGTGTGTTATTCTAAAACTTAGAATTTATAAAGATTAAAATTGTTGTTTCATCATTTGTATTGCTTTTAGATTGTGTTAATATACATTGCTATGTATTTCTGTTAGGTTGTCCCTTGATTCAATAATCTTAATTTTCTTTTGATGATACTGATAAGTAGTATATATTTTTCGTAGGTGTAAAATTTTTAATTATGATTATACTGCTATTATATTATTTAGAATTATTGCATTATCTAAGTTTGTAGAAAATAATGATTAGTATTTAGTTATTATTATATTTACTTTTTGAATCAAACATAACCGTAAGTATGCTCACACAATCTCTATTATCATCGTGTATGTGTTTTTTTAAATATAGTAATTTATTTATTTATATTTAGTGACTTATGTTAACCTAAATAATGATTTGACTAATCATAAAGATATATATACTCAACATATGAGATATTAAAAGTTATTTATATTAATCTTAATTTAATTAAAGATATAGTGTATTTAAATTATATTTTATAGTTAAACATCTATTAAAATTTTAATTAAGTAATCTTACCCGTAAAGCATAATATTAAGTATTGTCTTTAAAAATACCTGGATAAATAAAAATGATGGATATTGATATGATTAAAGCAAAAAAATATTTAGGAAGACAATTTTAAACTGAAAGTCAAATAATTTTCCACTTATACATGTGGATATTTGTGGTTATCACTTCATTTACTTACATTTTATTGAAAATAAAAATAAAAATTGTAGATATTGGATTAAAGCATCTTTACTATCTAATTCATTGTAATTAACTCCATGATTTATATGTATTAACTTTGAAAAACATTATTTTAAATTTAAATTAAATATAATTATATAATAATGTAGTAAATTAACAGATTGATATACAAAATAGTTTATTTTCTTTTTGAAAACAATTTATATTTAAAAATTCGAATTATACAATTTTATCACCTATTTTGGGTCATTCCTTAAATATATTTTTTGTTCAGTTTCTAAGTCTTGTATGACAATACTTTTTTAACCATAAATTTAAATTTAAAATGTATTTATTAATCATATCTTAACAATGGTATGAAATATATAAAAATGAAGGAATTATATGTTAGAACGTGTGTGATATCTTGAAATTAATAACTTATTTTTAAATTTTCATGTGTTTTTGTTGGATATTTATGATAGTGATTAGCAAAATAAGTTTCTCAACACTTCTTGACATATCTTGAATATTCGAATAGTACATATTAATTTTATGTTCATAAAAAAATAAAAAAATTATTAATGACCATATATAGAAAAAGTAAAAAAATAATAATAATAAAAACAATCCTTAGATCAATAGAATAGATGACAACTTTTAATTATTGTCTTTCGATTATGACTTAGACAATCACATTTAAGAGGAGATAAGGAAAAGAGAATATTTGCCAAGTTGCAAGGCTATCATATATAATTATGATGTATCTTCATAATTATTTCAACATAAGAAAAAGTTACAAACTCAAAAATAATATATTTTTGAATTAGAAAAAATTATAAACTCTAAAAAAGTATATTTTTAAAAAGTAATATATAAGTTGAGACAATGCTTCCACTAATGCATCATGAAGCTTCGTTAAAATTGTGAACACCTTAATATTATCAATACATTTTATTAAATAATTTAATATTATCAGTACACTCTAATTATGTAGTTATATGTTCCTACACCATGATTGTTTTGTCAACGCCAAATTTATTATCGAGATAAAATTATAAAATAGTTACTTGTTGAATGCCTCCAAAAGATCATTATAAAATCATACAAATAATAACTAAAAAACTTTTTAGCCAAATTTCAAACAAATTTAGCGAATTTAAAATTTTAAAAATATAAAACAATCAAATTCTTTTTACCGATTTCGATATTGCAAAACTGATATGGTTTCCCATGTTCTCCTTACCCACAAAGATGTCACGGCCCAAAAATAGACGTGATGACCCTCGTCTTATCCCACCAAGATAAGTCAGCCTAAAACTCGATCATTACAATAAAATACGGAAATTTCATAAGTTACTCAAAAGTACCCCAAAATTTGATTGTCACGTGTACAAGCCCTCTAAAGTATTACAATTTATTCAAAGAAAAGAAATAAGTCTCAAATGACATTGTTTCTCGAATAGAACAAGATCATAAATAGGAGTAAGAAGGTCTGCTGAGATAACAAGCAACTACCTCACAATTCTTCACAAGAAGCCTCAGATAAGGAGAAGAGAAATATCACAAAGATCCGGGCTAGTAGCCTACAAAAAAAATTGTAGTATCAAGGGGTGAGTACCGAACCACACGGTACCCATCAAATAAACTTCTAAACACAAGCTAAGGGATAAAATACGAGTACTCTTTACATACCAACCGACCCACCACAACTACAACCTGCATAAAAATCAGCCCAACCTAACAGTTCACAGTTTTCATAGCACCCAGCTCATCAAATATTATTTTAAAAATTTACACATCCTCAACTACAAACTCAATATTCAATCATCACAACTTTCCCAAAAAGACACTCACAATATCAACAACATACAAGATCAAGTTCGTCAAATATAGATAATCAAATATCAAGTACTTCCCAACCACAAATAAAACACATAGTCATCAAGAATGAAGAATGTCACGGGATGCAATGCAATATGACACCATGAAGTGATATGCCTCAGAATACCAATTTCTCTTTCAACCGTATATACATGATACTCCTCGGAAATACATAGAGAGTTCATGACCAATGGGGGACTCGCGAGTTCCATATTCCGACACGAACGCTCTCTACGTGTCTGTGCGGACGATCTCAACGCACTATCATAAATCAAATAAAATTTGCACGGACGATCTCCATGTGCACAAATCATAATCATAATTTTTCTATCGCACGGACGATCTCCACGTGCCCAAATAATCATAACTTGATCTCAACACGGACGATCTCCACGTATTAGACCTTTACTCATACCCAGTCTCATGTCAATGCATGTTATCAAATAAAGGGTATGATGCAACATCTCAATAAATCAAATGTCAGTATGACATATAATCACCTCAATTATCACAATTATACGGGTTCAGTAAAGAACAAAATCGCACATAATAATTCAAGCCACTAATATATTAGCTAATGCCCATATGCTTTGGCATTCTCGGATTACAATCCACATTCTATAGTAAATCAACTTTGCTTTTATAACACCGACACTCATTCCATTTTCAATCCACACACGAACAATTAATCACATTGTCTTTTATTACTCCTTTTCATCATTAGAATTAATCAAGATGACAAGTCTTACCCTTCAACAAGTCCCATTACTCCCAAAACACATACCACAAAGAAATTCACGCATTTCATACACTTAACAAGAGTTTAGAAATCTACTTGCCTGAATCAAACAAGAATTTATTCCAGAGCTTGAGCCTTCCCCATTCACTAAACTTCCAACTCAAAGAAACCTATTCAAATAAGTAATCACAATAAGATTTTAAAACTAGCAACACTCATACTGTTATATGTCTAGCCTAGACCCAAGAATACACCCAATATAATCAAGTTATCATAATCTTGATACTAATTGATATGTCAATCCATTCAAATATTTTTTTCCCCCAAATTTCAAGCTTAGGATTTAGTCTCAATATCTCTATACAATGCATATTTATTGATCTTTATATACTATAATAGACCCACTATTTAATTACATATTTTTATATAGCAAAACTTGAATAGTAATGTGATATCTAGATAATTAACGAATGTAAATATTAATGACGAACGTCAAAATAATTTGCAGACTAACAAACGATAACATTAATTCACTAAGCTATTAACTACACCCAATGACTAGGCCATCATTGTCCAATGATTAGGCATTAAAGTCATTTACCCCAACTTCAACATATACATTACTAACGTTTCTTCCGACTTTCCTATTCAATTTCCTTTCCGTACTTCCTTCACAACCAACAACGTAAATTATAATCAAAATATGGTATAAGACAACATATGAGTTAGACGTATTAATAAAATACCTGATGAAAATTTTAGCGGCTGCTTTCGTCGTCTACAGGTAAGTTTCTCCGTCCCTTTTCCCTTTTTCTCGTCTGTACTTTTGACCTATTCCCTGTGTGTTTTTTTTTCTTTTCAAATTTCTGACTTTAACCATTTAGGGATTTTACCCTTTATTATTTATTTATTTATTTTCTGTTATTATCAAAAAAATATTTTTTGATTAAATCTAAAAATCAGGCCACTCATTCTTATAATTCATAAGTTATTCATTAAAGTTACTAAAAGGATTAATATAAATATATTGGTTAAAATTCATAAAACGACTAAGAGGGTCGTTACATTATTCAGCACTAAGAATCATGTTCGTCCTCGAACATAAAGAAAAAGAACTAAGAACAAATGTCATCATAAAAAAAAACTGAGGTATAATTTTTCTAGAGTCAATGTTTATCACTCAAAGTAAGCTCCTCCCTAAGACCATTTTATCAAGATTGACTACTAAGATCTAAACTTCCGAATGAAACTTTGAAAAATCAAGAGTGATTATTACGCCATAGATTACCTTATGAACCCAATATAAACTGAAACCCACTGGACTATAACACAACCATCATGACAAATCTTTCCTCACATAACCAAGATAATATTCTGAATTGGTACCGGCTACAATCAGAGGTGAACTTGAACTAACCACCAAATACTCATATTTCACACACCATCCTAGATGTTACCAAGATTTCCTTGTGACAATATAGTATTTTCATGAGCTTAACTATAAAGATATAATCTTTTGAAATCAAGTACTAATCAAACTTATTTAACACAAGAACAACACGATCAATTAACCACATAGCTAGCAATACACGTAAGCTAACAAAACCTCTGTCAACACTCTTAGACAATTATAAATCTTCATACCTCTTATATAGGTTCTCATAAGCAAGGTTGTGCGTGTAGAACTACTCATATACTTCAACTTCCAAACAAAATCAAACCTATCATAACTGAAGTGATCAATTTTGCCCAAGGATCTCATTATATCAAGGACATAAGAGGATCGGTACATCCAATCCACCACTAAGAATTCACCCATAGATGTGGAAAAACGCGTAATATAAGTTGGGAATCATACTCCAATTAGTGTCAAATACGAAGAAGGTGATTAAATAAGAATATACAATAAAAAGATTGAAAAATACGAAACACTTCTTCCATCATGTCCATATCAAATATTTCCATTGATCTCACTACATCTCTCAATTATTATTTTTTTGGCCACCTAAATTCAACTAGTCTGATACCCATTACAAGCTCAAACATACTCTATTTATCAAACTCCAGCCTCTCAGTACGATAATAAAGTCACCATTCTTAATACTAAAACCACACCAGTCACTTACCTTACTCTCAAACCATCACTATATTAAAGTCTTCTTAGCAAACACATTATTTTCCTCTAAATTTTTTGAACTATAGCCTTCTCTCTTTCCATTTAAGCATTTCATGACAATTACAGGTCACACGCAAGTCTCATAACACTAATTTCAAATCTAAAAGTACTTTACCATCGACATACATCAATTGAAACACTCAATGTCAACTCCACGTATTTCTTTTCATAAACCAAATTGCAACTAATATTGAAAATCATCATACATCTCATATCAACACCTAAGAAAATTTTTATCACTTCAATAATTCGGTATACTATAAGCTAGCTTATCACCTCTACTCATTATCCATTGCCTATGTAATACATCATACCAATCTATATTGTCCCATCAATAAATTAGTTTTAATCCCCTCAAAATCCTCATTAACCTTGTATAATTGTAGGTTCATACTATTGTGTATTTATAAGTCACCTAGCCTAATATGAATAAATTAGCCCCACATAACAACACAAAATCTTACACACCTCACTTTTTTTTCCACTCAAATCAAAACCCTATATTCATAAAAAAATCGTTCACAAAACCTGGTACGTCTATACCAAACAAATTCACATCCATAGTCATATTAGATATTATATATGGAACTCCATGTATCCTTCAACTTCAAACCAAGATTCTATATGAGAGGTCTTATTCCTTCCCATCTCTTAAATTCTTTCCATGATGAAAAATTTTAAATATCTTGAACCCTTCAATATACCAGACTCCTTTTCCTTCTGTTGACTCGCTCACCAGTCTTTTTCTTTGGCCAACAACACCTGATATTTTTACCTTATCCTCAAAATAAAAATTTTAGATGAAATCTTTTCTTAGGTCCTTTAAAATTTTAAAATATAACACACTTTATGACATTAAACATATACAAGTCCTTCCAAATGCTCAATATTCAATGTGATCGATATTTTTCTTACCTTACCAATCTACACCTTGGAAAAACATACTATCACAAACATTAACTCACCATGAAAAACTTGAATTATTATTTTTTCCTCAACCATGTAACACAATCTCATTATTTAACAACATTAGCTCATATCTTGATTTTTTTATGAAAATATGTATCTTAGATTATCATTGATCGGCTCTCCATCGACTTTCTCATATCTTTCTCTAAAAATTCAACCATACTCATTATCAAACTCAAAACCATAAAAGAACTTATCATCACACTCAAGTCAAATGTATTTAGAATTCTTTCTTAAATTTTATCAAATTGTATTTAACAAATATGATGAACCTGTGACACTATTATCATAAGTATAGAAAAATAGATGAAATCACACATTTCTAAATTTCATGTTCTACCATATGAAGATGCATCCCTTGTACTTGCACTCAAAGTAAATATCTTTGCTCTTGACCGCCTCTTTCCAATGACTAAACTGCATCCCACTAATTGTTTTCATTTCTGACTCTAGCTCTTTTCAACTTTATTCAAGCAGTGTCACAGCACCTCTTATAACTTTCCATGCAATCAAGCTACTCACCAAAAAGTATTAAATCACAACCTTAAATACTCACAAGTCGTCATTACAATACAAAATTTGTTTAACCAACAATCCTTTATTATAAATTTACATCTCAATCACAATTAATTATGAACTCTTATTACTATCATGCTCAACCAGCTCTTATATCACCACGAAGTAAACGTTGTCATCGATGTCACCTCAGTTATATCAATCAAATTCAAAAGACTAACTTAGTATTATATGTATTTTCTTACTAAAAATTCTCAATTACCTTCATACTAGAATACTCGTTGAGAATTCCTTTACCTATAAACTTGTCATCCTAATATCGATTCATTTTCGTGGAGCTTACGATGAAATCATAACTCATTTATTGTCCTCGAGATATAATTCATAGCCTAAATACATCAATACCATACCAATGATCAATCTCTAAAATTATCCTTACACATACTACTTAACCCCAAATATCTGTATAAACAACCTAGTTGGTTTCTTAAATATGAATACAATATCAAATCTCATTATACGAGCATGTGATACAACTTATAACTCCTTATATAGTTAGTATTTATGCTTAATGACTAACATACCCATTTTCATATACCACTAGTACCATATCGTAAAATTTCGTTGCATCAACCACTAGAACACATCATACCTACCGAGAAGATCATATCCAAACATGCCACACATTTCTATCCATCAAATAGATATTACATGTTACCAAATTAGTTTCATATTTAGCCCAAGCTATATGAATTCTTCCATAGTTCAGGTCAATATCAGAATTAACACACTTCATAACTCTAACCAAGTAAGAATCGATACTATTGTAGTAGTAATTCTAACCTTAATTGGTGCATCATTTTCTAATCAATTTATTCATGTTATGATAATTTTACTAATTGTAGTTTCCAAGGTTAAAGCTCCATTATTTAGCGATCCATTTAATCATTCCACTTCTAATCGTCAAACCACTTAAAATATTGTCTGTACCACACAAGTACTGATCCACTACTAGATGACTAGCCTAAAAATAAATATCAAGACTCTCATAAAGTCCCTTAAACCACTATTTAACCTAATCATCAAAACATCCTAAAAATATTTCGTCAATTCACTACCTAACTCAATTTATTCTAATCGTTTAACATTCTATATTTGATCACATATCTTTTTTATAAATCTATCACTTTCACCTTAATATCAGGTCTAACCTCCAAACCATACACGATACACCAAGTTCTAAATTAAGGAACCACATACGACTCATAACTATAAGTAAGAGAGAATGGAAGGAAGCAATAAGACTCATAACAGAAAAATGATGCACGATAGAGATTCAAGAAGTGAAGAATTTTTTAAAAAGTCACTATAGCCTCTCAAAGATAAGTACAGACGTCTCCGTACCAATCATCGAGACTTTACATCAACTCGACATGTATACACGTGAGACCTAAGAACCTAGTGCTCTGATACCATGTTGTCACATCCCAAAAATGAATGTGATGACACTCGTCTTATCCCACAAAGAAAAGTCATCCTAAAACTCGACCATTACAATAAAATGTGGAAATTTCATAAGTTACTCAAAAGTACCCCTAAAATCTGATAGTCACGTGTACAAGCCTCTAAAGTATTACAATTTATTTAAAGAAAAGAAATAAGTCTCAAATGACATTGTTTCTCGAATAGAGCAAGATCATAAAGAGGAGTAAGAAGGTCTGCTGAGAAAGAAGAAGCTACCTAAAAATTCTCCACAAGAAGCCTCAGATAAGGAGAAGAGAAATATCACAAAGGTCCGGGCTAGTAACCTAAAAAAAAAATTGTAGTAGCAAGGGTGAGTACCAAACAACACGGTACCCAGCAAGTAATCTTCTAAACACAAGCTAAGGGATAAAATAAAAGTACTCTCTACACACCAACCGACCCTCCACAACTACAACGTGCATAAAATTAGCCCAACGTAACAGTTCTCAGTTTTGATAGCACCCAGCTCATCAAATATTATTTTAAAAATTTACACATCCTCAACTACAAACTCAATATCCAATCATCACAACTTTCTCAAAAAGGCACTCACAATATCAGCAACATACAAGATCAAGTTCGTCAAATAGAGATAATCAAATATTAAGTATTTCCCAACCACCAATAAAACTCATAATCATCAACAAGGCAGAATGTCATGAGATGCAATAAAATATGACACCATGAAGTGATATGCCTCAGAATACCAATTTCTCTTTCAACCATATATACATGATACTCCTCAGAAATACATCGAGAGTTCATGATCCATGGGGGACTCGCGAGGTCCATATACCGACACGGACGATCTCCACGTGTCTGTGCGGACGATCTCAACGCACTATCATAAATCAAGAAAAATTTGCACAGAAGATCTCCACGTGCCCAAATCATAATCATAACTTTTCTATCGCACGGACAATCTCCACATGTCCAAATAATCATAACTTGATCTTAACACGGATGATCTCCACGTGTTAGACCTTTACTCATACCTAGTCTCATGTCAATGCATGTGCACAATATGATATCAAATAAAGGGTATGATGCAACATCTCAATAAATCAAATGTCAGTATGACATATAATCACCTCAATTATCACAATTATACGGGTTTAGTAAAGAACAAAATCACACATATAATTCAAGTCAATAATATATCAGCTAATGCCCATATGCGTTGGCATTCTCGGATTACAATCCACATTCTACAGTAATCAACTTTGCTTTTATAACACCGACACTCATACCATTTTCAATCCACACACGAACAATTAATCACATTGCCTTTAATTACCCCTTTTCATCATTAGAATTAATCAAGATGGTGTAACGACCTGTTTAGTCGTTTTAAGCAGCAGATTTTATTTCTGGAAAAACTGTCTGAGTCGACGGAACCCACGACGGACCGTCATGGGCACGACGGGCCGTCGAGGGGGTCTCGTTCCAAAACACTTTGAATTCTGAAATTTGGGTACTGAAATCGACTCTCTGAACTTCGTAACGGAATGGCAGGACGGACCGTCGTGGGCACGACGGACCGTCACAGACTCTTCAAGGAAATTTAGTCTCTGAAGTTAGTGACGGAAGCAGTAGGACGGACCGTCGCAGGCACGACGGGCCGTCACAAGCTGCGTAATCCCAGGCTGGGTCGGATTTCTGTTAAGTAATTTAAGGGGCGTTTTGGACTATT
>NC_028641.1:27786171-27787982 GCF_001406875.1 Solanum pennellii | reverse complement strand
ATAGATGTTCTTGTGGTGATGACTTCCAGGTTTTGGGAATAATAGTATTGAGTTTTTATAAGTTATTTAACCGATTTTCATTAATGAGTTTTAAGTCTTCCGCATTATATTTTTTAATTGATGGTTGAAATGTTGGGGATTAGATTGGTTGGTTCGCTCACGTAGTAGGATAAGTGTGGGTGCCAGTCGCGGCCCGTTTTGGGTCGTGACAGATGGACAAGTCTAACCCTTCACCAAGTCCCATTACTCCCAAAACACATACCACAAAGAAATACACTCATTTCATACACTTAACAAGAGTTTGAAAATCCACATGCCTGAATCAAATAAGAATTTACTCCAGAGCTTGAGCCTTCCCCATTCAAGGAACTTCCAACTCAAAGATATCTATTCAAATAAGTAATCACAATAAGATTTTAAAACTAGCAACACTCATATTGCTATATGTCTAGCCTACACCCAAAAATGCACCCAATATATCAAGCTATCATTATCTTGATACTAATTGATATGTCAATCCTTTCAAATATTTTCCCCCCAAATTTCAAGCTTAGGGTTTAGTCTCAATATCTCTATACAATGCATATTTATTGATCTATATATACTATAATAGACCCACTATTTAATTACATATTTTTACATAGCAAAACTTGAATCGTAATGTGATAACTAGATAATTAACTAATGTAAATATTAATGAGGAACATCAAAACAATTTGCAGACTAACAAACTATAACATTAATTCACTAAGCTATTAACTGCATCCAATGATTAGGCCATCATTGTCCAATGATTAGGCATTAAAGTCATTTACCCCAACTTCAACATATACATTACTAAAGTTTTTGCTTACTTTTCCTATTCAATTTCCTTTCCATACTTTCTTCACAACCAACAACGTAAATTATAATTAAAATATGGCATAAGCCAACATATGAGTTAGATGTATTAGTAAATTACATGATGAAGATTTTAGTGACTTCTTTCATCGTCTACAAGTAAGTTTCTCCGTCCCTTTTCCCCTTTTCTCGTCTGTAGTTTTGACCTATTCCCTTTGTGTATCTTTTTTTCTTTTCATTTTTCTGACTTTAACCATTTAGGGATTTTGTCCTTTATTATTTGTTTATTTATTTTGTCCTTTATTATTTGTTTATTCTGAATTTAACCGTTTAGGGATTTTGTCCTTTATTATTTGTTTATTTATTTTCTGTAATTGTCAAAAAAATAATCATTTTATTAAATCTAAAAATCATGCCACTCATTTTTGTAAGTCATAAGTTATTCATTAAAGTTACTAAAAAAGGATTAATATAAATATAATGGTTAAAATTCATAAAACGACTAAGAGGGTCGTTACAAAAGAAGAATAAAAAGTCATCCAAAATGTCCAAATAATGAGCATGACAACAGAGTTATGGTATATTTCAATAAAATTTGAAATATTCTACTTCCTAATTTCAGTAAAAAGTTAAACTGTGAATTTTTAATTGAGTAACCACCGTAGAATTAAATGGATCTACTAATTTATTATTATTTATTTACAATTTTGTGTAAGTATCATATAATTAGTTGGGTCTAATTTTAATTATTGAAATGTGTTTATATTTAATTAATTATTTATTGATTATTTAAAAATAGTTAAATTTTAGTATTTTATAATTTTTTGGTTTTTAATATCGTTTTATTCTAATTAATTACATGTGTCGATATTTAATTATTTAATTATTTAAAATTTTAAAAATTTATAGTGTTGACATGAGTCATTTTTTTCTCATATATATATATATATATATATATATATATATATATA
>NC_028641.1:27763912-27784276 GCF_001406875.1 Solanum pennellii | reverse complement strand
TATATATATATATTTAGAAATATAATCTATATAATTCAAAAGATTTATATATATTATTAGAGATTAATGAAGTGGTATAACTCTGTTGTGTAGTTGTATTGGATTAAAATTCCAAACAATATACAACAAATTTGTCAAAGGAAAAAGAGAAGAAGATGTGCATATATTAACAATAAAATGCAAGATATTAAAATCGCTTTTAAAATGTAGTTTTTCCCACAAAATATGGGATCCATTATACATCAAAGTTAAAAACTGTAAAAGTAACTGCTGGAAGTTCACATCATTATCCGAATGTTTTAAAAATTGTTTAATTTAATTGACAATTAAAAAATATGAAAAACTTGAATTACTTTATATGTAGATTTTTTAAAAAATGTATTATATAAATCCACTAAATAATTCTCTTAAGTTTAATGAATTCTCTTACCTTTGCTTATCTCAGTTCACGGGGAAAAATGCCCTAGGAAGGATTCTTCGAACACAAACCCAACTCATGATTGGTGTACCTTTAGCTCTACTCTTCTTCTTTAATTGATCATTCAAGATTCTAGTAACACCCTCAGTTGGTATGCAGTTAGTTCCACATGCTCAACATCATCTGCAACATGCATCACCTCAAACACTTTCTACAACTCTTCCAAAAAATTTTTGCAGATCCTCAGTGACAGTTGAATAGGTTAAGTTTGGAGTATTTATCCTTAAGAACTCACGGATCCTGGATGTATCATCCACATCCTGTTGATTCCCTCTTTGTCGCCCATCTTAGTTGGTCACTACTTGACTCAACATTCGAATAACATCTTGGAACTCAGCATTAGTAACCTCTTTATGGGTAGCACTTCTGGTGCAGTCGATACCCCTTGATCATGGGGATCAACATTTCTTCTAGAAGGACAAACATGAACAACTTTTGTGGAGGCATGACCTGAAAGATATGCGCAAGCATGAATTATAAGAAATTTTTATATTGCTGAAGTCTATCGCACAAAAAGAGTATGAAAGAAATTATAGATATCACGGACATCATACATATAGCTAAGATTTTACAAACAAAACTTTCTTTACACTCTAGGACTCTTGAATTGTATGCTCTGATACCAAGTTCTTCAAGCCTCAAGCCTACAACCTGGCCATAACTGGCAGTCTGAACCATCGTGGTCCCCAAGGCGAACCCTTGTTCTAGCTCAACTTTTTCATTATTAAAAAGTTCCAAACAACTCAACTCATAAGATATCATAAGTAAAATAGTTTACTCAGTGTACTCAAATGATCATAAGTGTTCAACTCATAGGATTTAAAACATCACAAAGGAAATGGAAAAGACTCATCACCTACTACTATTTATGGAAGTAGGGAGAAAACCCATGACATCCTAACAAAATGGAAAAGTTAATGGGAATCCTCCGTAAGCAAGGAGGCTCACAAAAACGACTCTTGAACTGCAAGTGGTATCAACATTACGATTGTTGATGACCCTAAACTCTTGTATCTAAAGAATCAATAAGGACTCATATAAACAGTATGACCATTTATTCATCATTAGAGAACTAATGTGCAACATATGGAATTTCTTTCCCCGTGAACTACGGAAAGCAAAGGTATGAGAATTCCTTACGCTTAAGAAGGAATCTATGAGTTTTCATGAGTACAGTCTGAAACTCACGAAACTTTCCCTGTATGATCTGGAGATAGTTGCTCACATGAGAGGCAGGACGAGTATTTTTGTTGTTGGATTGTTCCGTTTGTCAAGTAAGGATGGCAACGCGTTTATGCTTATAAGGGATATGGACCTGACAAGATTAATGATCCATGTTTAACAGGTTTAGGAAGAGAAGCTGAAAGATAGGGAAAAGTTCTGAAACAAGAGAGCTAAAGATAGGGAATGATTCGGGATGTAGAGAGTAGTGTCAACTGGTCAGCCTTCCAATGGAAACATAAGGGACCTACTTTATCATCTGTTAGTGCACCTGCACCAAGAAACAAAAGTGAGTTTAATAATCAAAATTCACAGAATTTCAGAGCTAGACCTGCACATCTCTATGTAGTGTGGCACAAAGAGGTAGTAACACTCTTGAATGTGCTAAGTGTGGTAGGATCAATCCAGTCAACTGTGTGCTATATATGATGGCTCCACTAGGTGCTTCAAGTGTGGTCAGAACGACCATTTTATGAGAGAGTGACCTAAGAATAGGCAGGGTAATGGTAATGGGGGTAATAGAGCCCATTATTCTTCAATTTCCCAACGAGACAAAGATGCATCTAGAGGTGCTAATACATAAGGGGCAGGCGGAGGAGGAAACTGTCTGTATGTTATCACTAGTTACCTAGAGAAAGAGGATTCGTCAGATGTTGTTAGTGGTATGATCCACATCTTTCATATTGATGTTTATGCTATGGTAGATCCATGAGCAAGTTTATCTTTTGTGACTCCTAATGCTGCGATGAATTTCGATGTTCCTCCTGAGAATCTTCTTGAGACCTGCAGTGTTTCTAGAAACGTTGGTGAGTCTATTCTAATAGAGATAGTCTATCGTTATTGTACTATTTCTGTCAATCACAAGAGCGCCATGGATGATTTAGTTGAGTTAGACATGATAGATTTTGATATCGTTCTAGGTATGGACTAGATTCGTGCCTGTTATGCCTCAGTTGATTAAAGAACTCAACTTTTTAAGTTCCAATTTCCCAAGGAGTCAGATATAGTGTGGAAGAGTAGTTGAACAGTGCATAAGGGTCATTTTATTTCGTACTGTAAGGCGAAAAAGTTAGTTTCCAAGGGGTGTGTTAGTCCAATTTAATGACTGTAGTCTTGAGATACCTCATATTCAATCAGTCTAGTAGTAAAAGAGTTTCTATAAGTCTTTCCACATGATCTTCCCAGAGTCCCTCCTAATAGAGAAATATACTTTTGTATAGATATTCTTCCCGATACTAATCCTATCCCTATTCTTCCATATAGAATGGCACCAACATAGTTAAAGAGTTGAAAGAGCAGTTGAAATATCTCCCGGAGAAAGATTTTATGTGACCAAGTGTCTCACCTTGGGGCGCTCTAGTCTTATTTTGAAAAGAAGGATGGTTCCCTTAGAATGTGTATAGATTACCATTAGTTGAACATGGTTACTATCAAGAATAAGTATCTTCTTCGGATAATTGATGATGTCTTTGATTAACTTTAGGGTGACACTTGTTTTTCTAAGATATACATCAGATCTAGCTATCATAAGTTGAGAGTAACGGAATGTGATATTCCAAAGACAAATTTAAGGACCCGTTATGATCATTATGAGTTCCTAGTTATGTCCATTGGTTTGACCAATTCTCCTGCAGTGTTCATGGACCTTGTGAATAGATTATCCAAGCCTTATTTAGATAGGTTTGTTATTGTAATCATTGCTGACATACTAAATTATTAAATGAGAAATAATTAAATGAGAGATCTTAGTTGGTTCCAAATAGCAATGGGGGGAAATTTTAGTTGGTATTACAAAGATAATAAAAGTAAACCCGCTCTATTCCCTGTCCAGCCATCATTAGAGGACGAATGATCCCAAGGGGGAGATATTGTAACACCCCATAATTTTATTCAAACTAAGAATTGAACAATCCTTCATAGTGAGTATGTTTTTAACAAGGAATTAAAAATTTTCCTATGTGTTAAGGTCACTAGATGTAGCACCTTGAGTTCCAAGAAGAATTAGAGAGAATTCATAGAAGTCATTCCTAATCTCTTCTATGTTTTGGTCCAACTTCAAATTACCATAACTCTCTGTCAAGGATGGGTTAGTTAGGCTAAAATATATATATTAAAAATTATCTGAATTACTTTTCCAATGCCACCGAGTTTGCTAAGTTTTGATGTTGGATGAGTGAGATATGTCCTTTTGAAGTCAAGTTTCCTAGTAGTGGAAAGTTGCCCGAAAATGGTATGGGGTATTTTGGTAATTTCCTTACCCAATTAGTCCGGGTAGAAGAAGAGTAATGCAAACTTATCATCTTTTCAACAAAAGCCAAATGAAATTGCTCCATCATCTGCTAGTGCACCTACACCTCCACCATAGAACAGAGTTGAGTTCAAGAATTAGAATTTGCAGAATTTTAGAGCTAGAACTGCTCAGTTTCAAGGTAGTGTGGCACAAGGGGCCAATTGGACTCCTGCATGCACTGAATATGGTTGGAACCACCTAGGAGCGTGTTGTGATGGCTCCAAGGTTGAGTTCAAGTGTGGTTAGGTATGTCACTTCAAAAGAGAGTGCCCTAAGAACATTTAAGGAAATTGTAATGGTGGCATTAGAGCCCAATCTTCTTTAGTGGCTCTGCCAGATAGAACTTCGGACCAAGCATAGGAGCAAACCATTTGTATGCTATAACCTGTCACCATAAGAAAGATATTTAACTGTATGTTTTCACCGGTATGATCAAAGTCTTTAGTCTTGATGTATATGCATTGCCTGATCCAGGTGCGAGTCTATATTTCCTGACTCCATACATTTATATGAATTTTGTTATTTTTCTAGAAACTTCTTAAGACCTTCAGTGTTTCCACACCTGTTTGTAAGTCTATTCTAGTTGACAGAGTTTTGTGATTGTACAATTTTTGTCAATCACAAGGACACCATGGCTTATTTAGTTGAGCTAGACATGATGGACTTTGATGTAATTCTAGGTATAGGCTAGGGTCATGCTTGTTATGCCTTAGTTGATTGTAAAAATCAAGTAGTTAAGCTTTAGCTTCTTAATGAGCTAGTTATTGAGTGGAGGAATAGTTTAGTAGTCCTTAAGGGTCTTTTTATTTCGTACCTTAAGGCCAAGAAGTTTGTTTCCAAGGGGGAATCTATCACTTAGTCTGAGGTAATGACTGTAAAGTTAAGACACCACATATTCATTTAGTTCCAGTCGTAAGTGAGTTTCTATAGGTCTTTCCAGATCATACCGGAGTCCCACCTAAGAGAGAACTATTCTTTGATATCGATACTTTTTCTGATACTCGACCTATTTTTACTCGTTTATATAGAATGGCTCCATGCGAGATGAAAGAGTTAAAAGAGCAGTTGAGAGTTCTCCTTTATAAAGATTTTATTTAACCCAGTGTCTTGCCTTGAGGCGCTCCTGACTTATTTGTAAGGAAGAAAGATGATCCTCTTAGAATGTGTATTGATTATCGTAAATTGAACAAGATTACAATAAGCATTATGTATCCCCCTTTAGAGAACTGATGATATCAATCAACATCAGGGTGCCACTTGTTTTTTAATAGACACTTTAGATCTGGCTATCATCAGTGAGAGCAAGAGAAAGTGACATCCCGAAGACATCATTCAAGACCCGCTATGGTCATTATGAGTTTCTAGTTATGTCTTTTGGTTTGACTAATGCTCCTGTAGCGTTCATGGATCTGATGAACATATTTTTTTTATCCTTATATTGATATGTTTGTTATCATATTCATTGATGACATTCTAATTTAATCGAGGAATGAGAAGGATCATGCTAGTTATATCAGGGTAGTTTTTCAAACACTAAAGGATAAAAAGTTTTATGCCAAAATTTCAAAGTCTGAGTTTCGGCTTGAGTCAGTGTCTTTCTTAGGCCATACTATTTGAGGTGAAGGGATTTTAGTTGGCACTCAGAAGATTGAGGCAGTGCAAAATTTTCCTAGTCCCACATCTCCAACTATATTAGGAGTTTCATGGGATTGGTTGGTTATTATAAGAGTTTTATTGAGGGCTTCTCATATATTTCATCCCCATTGACAAATTTGAATAAGAAGACATTAAAGTTTCAATGGTCTGAAACTTGTGAGAAACACTTTTAGGAATTGAAAACACGATTAGCTACTATACAAGTGTTGACCTTACCGGAGGATACACACGACTTTGTTATGTATGCTGATGCATCAAGAGTTGTTTATGGGTTGTGTATTGATGAAAAATGGCAATGTTATAGCTTATACCTCCAGAAAACATAAGATTCAAAAGAAAAATTACCCAACACATGATCTAGAGTTGGCTGATGTGGTGTTTGCTTCGAAAGTATGGTTCCACTATCTCAATGGTGTCCATGTTGATGTGTTCACTGATCAAAAGAGTATTTCTTAAGTACTTAGTTAGAAATGTTTTATCTCAGATTGAGGAGGTGGTTGGAGTTACTTAAGGATTATGATATGAGTATTTTCTAACACCCAGGTAAGGCTAATGTTGATGATGATGCTTTGAGCAGATTGTGTATGGGTAATACTGCCCATGTTAAGGAAGGCAAGAAATATTTAGCCAAAAAAGTGCACAAACTTTCATGATTAGGAGTCCAGTTGATGGATTCCATTAAAGGAGGAGTACTGGTGATGATCAACAGGGCTAAATGTGAAGTGAATGAGAAACAAGTCCAAGACCTTATTTTCCTTGAATATAAGGAAATGCCCATAAGCAGAAAGGGATGGCTTTTGAATAATGGTGAAATGGTGTATTCAGTATCAAGGTAGATTGTGTGTATCGCAGATGGATGAACTCTAATAGAGGATCATGGAGGAAGTACATAGCTCTAGATATTCTATACATCCTGGTTCCACGAAGATGTATCGTGACTTGAGAGGAATCAATTGGTGGAGTAGTATGAGGTGTATTGCAGTTTGTTGTTAAAAGCCCAAATTGCCAACAAGTCAAGGTAGAGCACTGGAGGCCCAGTGGTATGGCTTAAAACATATATCTCCTGGAATGGAAGTGGGAGATGATCAATGTGGATTTCATTAAGCGTTGTTGCGTTCTTGTAGACAACATGATTTTCGATTTGGGTGATTATAGATGGAATGACTAAATCAGCCCATTTTTTTACCGATAAAGACTACCTATTCAACATGAGATTATACCATATTATATATACAAGAGGTATTCAGACTTCATGGAGTTCGGGTGTCCATCACTTTAGATAGAGGTGCGCAATTCACCACATAATATGGAAATATTTTAGAAAGGTTTGGGTTTGAAGGTAAATTTGAGTTTTGCATTTCATCCCCATACTGATGGTCAAGCATAGCACACAATTCATACTCAAGAGGATATGTTGAGTGCATGTCTGATTGATTTCAAGGGTTATTGGGATGATCACTTACCTCTGATTGAGTTTGCTTACAACAACATTTATCAATCTAGCATCCAAATGGCTCCTTATGAGGCTCTTTATGGGAGAAGATTTAGATATCCTATTGGATGGTTTGAAGTTGGCGACATGGTCAATAGGACCAAACTTGGTTCATCAATATATGGGGAAAGTTGAGATCATTGAAAATAGGTTGAAAACAACGCAAAGTCATCATAAATTCTATATCAATGTAAGGAAAAAAGACTTGGTGTTTGAGGTGGACAATTGAGTTTATTAGAATTTTTGACCCATGAAGGGTTTTATGAGTTTTGGAAAGAAGGGGAATTTTAGACTCCGATATATTGGTCCTTACGGGATATTCGAGAGGATTGACAATGTAGCATATAAGTTGGAGCAACCATTAGAGTTAACAGCAGTTCATCCGATATTTGATACGCTCAAACTTACTTCTCAAATAAGAAGTAAAGCGGTCGTATCAAGTAAAGAACCCAACTAATGAGGTTAGGATCGTTCCCACGAGGAAAATAGTTCAGTCTTAACTTCATTCTATTATTACTACTATTTAGTCAATTATTTCCTTAGAAAACATAGACAATAAAAGGGGTTTTTTTTACTTCTAAATGAATGAAAATAACTAGCTAAATCAAAGGAGACAACTAACAGCTTCAAATGTTGGAGTTTCATAACTAGGATTTACGTGTTCCCCACAGGTTTCTTACTAGATAATTCTAACTATAACAATTCTTTCCTAGTATATTGCATGCAAAGTGATAAGTTATGTATTTCTAAATCCTTGGTACGACATCTAGAAAATTTCACTCCGCACCTTGGTCCGGCTACGTGTGTTTCTAGACTAACCCGTACCTTCTCATATTAATTATCGTATTCGATATTTGACTAAGTTATTACCTCATACCGATCAATACTAGCCTATTAGTTAGTATACACTAAATCTATGTTCATAATTCTTTTCCTATTATCTACCTCCTTGGTACGGCAAGTAGCATTAAGGCCAGTTCTAACGTTGGCCATCCGTTAAAAAGACTTCTAGGCGAAAGAATTATCAATACATGCAAGACACTATTCTAGAATTGTTATTTTCGTTAGCTTTTACCTCATTATTCGCCTATGGTTCCCACAACCCTAGTTATGGAGTTTAGTTACCCATAGTCATAATCACAATATTCAAATATGTAATATAATAATTCATGCACTTACTTCAATGAGAAAGAATAAAATCCAGAAGTTCACTTGATTAATCAACAAAATCACCAACAATCAATTACTAAAATTAATTGAAGACTAAAAATTCTCCAAAAGTGTAATAATAATCACCATGTCTAATCCACAAAAGAAGCTAAAATAATCAAGAGTCTAACTATAAGAGAGTCTAATAACCAAAGAGTCTAACCCCCCAAAACGAGGTTTTTCGAACTATTTATAAAAAACAAAAAACCTAATTAAAGAAGGACTCTATTTGCTGGAAATCTGTCAAAACGCGGCTGGGTCGACGGACCTTGCGACGGGTCGTCTGGGTCACGACGGGCCGTCAAGGACTCCGCCGTCCCATACTTTGCAAATTTCTCTGCTGCTCTCTTCATTATCCTCGACGGCAGGTATGACGGATCGTCACAGGCGCAACGGTCTGTCAAGGGTCTCTGTTCCATAACACTTGAATTCTTGGAATTTGGGTACTGGGACTACTTCTCTGATCTTTATGACGAACCAGCAGGACGGACAGTCATGGCTACGACGGTCCGTCACGCACTCCGTAACCCCACACCTAGTCAGACTTCCCCATCTTCCTTCAGCAGCTTCACTACGATGCCACCTACGGACCGTAATGGGCACGACGGACCATCACAAGCTCCATAGGTGGTACTTTTCTGCATTTCTTGCTCAAAAACCTCCGCATTCATCATTTAGACAGATTTCCTGCAAATAAAGAGAAACTTACATAAAAAATAATACAAAAAGGCTTTTGGACACACACTAAACTTAAGGAAAAAGCATTAAAAATACCGTGAAACCACGGTACATCAACACCTTCAACTTAAATTCGTTATTTGTTCTCAAGCGACGCACTATGATTCAATACAAAATCTTTGTACAATAGTATCCATGTTTTATCTTTCGCAATCATTTGGCTATCAATCCCGATCAATTTCATCATATTTATGCATTCTATCACTATTATGCTTGAATTATGTGGAATCAGACCATGACACAGACTTACCATGCACTAACACCTATCCTCTTCAATCACTCACCGAGGTGCTAATATTTCCGGTATTGCAACTGGTGTCCTCACTTAAAAACAATATCCTCATTTTCACACAATGATTTTAGTTTGAGTATAAGGATTACTTTGCAAAACTTACTCTCAGAACAGATTTACAACTCATTCATACATATTGCCATAAGTTTGCCCTTATTTTCACTACTTTAAGTTCGCTATACAACTTTTAGGATCACGATAGGACTTTCTTAGCTTGTAACATAGGCTCAGGGTTAGGTAGGGTATATTTAGGTTTACTTTAGTGACTTTTTACCCTTCTTGACATATCGGCTAAACATACCACTTTTTATCATTTCATTTCGCCCAGTTTCTCATATTCTTTCACCTTGCTATTTTCCCTTTTTTCTTCATTTGTGTAAGTGACTCTCTTCTTTTCTTGCTTTTATTTATTGTATTTTTTTATTTTTTATTTTATTTTTTTACTTCACTTTTCTTTCAACTGATTCTTGAGTCACTTTACTTTTGTTCTTTTTCTCTCTTTGTTCTTTCAACCCCACTTTCCAGAGCATTCCTCATATTAGCCACCCTCAACTCATGGCTTTGCCATGAGTCAAAGTACACAATACCCAAAGTTGGATTAGGGCCATAAAAAGGTTGTTTACTGCATTAGGCACCCTCAACTTATGCTTTTGGCATAAGCTGAGGTGCACATGTCCAAGGAGGGACCAGAGCCAACACATTATTCCCTGAAAAGATCAGTTGGGGTTAAAAAAGAGGTCTAGTTTAAGCTCAAATCATTTGGATCGAAGAAGGATTAATTTGATTTGTTTTTTTTATTTAGGCTAAAAATGGGCTATATTGAACAAGGGCCTATGATCCTTTCCTAATTGTCTATTACAACTTACTTTTAGCAGGACTAACCAAGCAAGTTCTAGCTAAGTACAAATAGTGGACTATTCAAATCTTCCTTACACTCACTTGATTTCTCATTACTCTACCAGATTATCAGACACCTAGTTTGAATTTTAAACTTAGGGTCATGCAGTGGTGTATATCTATGTCATGCTTAGAGCCACACATTTATCAATTACTATGCCTAGTCATGCATCATTTTCATTTCATCAGGATATCATTTTAGCCATCATGCTTCAGAGTTAAACAATGTACACAAGATATAGACATGCCGGTTCAACAGTAAAAATAATCAGTCTCTTGGGGAAAAAGAACACAGGCAAGGAAACCCCAAAAGAGGATAGTGAATTGGGCTACTCAGACTTCACCCTAGCACCCACTTTCCATTTACTTCACCCCCCCAAAAAAGACATGCAATTGTCCCCAATGCATAACAAAATTGAAATACAAGAGTGGTAGTGAAGCAAACCAAACCTGGGGCGCAAAGCACCGACGATCAGCAAGCTGGTGGGTCCAGTTTCCCGGAACCCACTACCTCTGTAATCTGGACACCCTCCGTAGTGTCCTCATCAGCAACAGCACTATCACCAGTGCCTCCCACTATCTCCATATTTCTGGAGCTAGATGCCCCCGCAGCTGACTCTACGGCCCTCATCCGACGCGCCTCCTTATCAGCAAGCGAGGATCTCCTCGCAGCCTCCATCTCACGACGCTCCTTCTTCAGTGCTCTAGCCTCATCCTCCTCTCGACCCCTACGCCTCTTTGCATGCTCTCGAGGGGGAGGTGGTGGAATCTCAGAAGTGGCAAATAAGGCCGCCATCACTGTGTCCTCAGCAGACTCTGCAAAAGGGGCCTCAGACTCAGGCACCCTAGCCTCTAAGATCATATCGATGTCTGTGCGAAGACTCTGGACCGCAACCTGAAGGATCGACACATCCACCTGAGGGGCTGGCCGGGCTAGCACCCGCAACTCAAAAGCGTCCAAGCGTTGGACGAACCTCAGCAATCTTCCGCTCTGTGTGCTGGACCATTCTCCGCTCCAAGCGCTCTTCTGCCTCAGCAATAAACCTCTGCATCCAAGGCTGGATGTGATGCAGAAATGTAGCCATCTGTGCCTCTAGTTTCTGTACCCTAGCAAGCGGACCAGAGCGGGGAAAGGGGCTGAGCGAGAGGAGCTCGGGGCAGTGATACTACCCGGGATAGACTCGACCGGGGTAGTGTCAGTGGAAGCAGCCTGCGTAGCCGTGCGAGCCTGTGCTACCGTATCAGCCAGATTGTCACCAAGTGGAGGCAACTCTGTACAGGGCCCTCTGCGTGGAGCCAACTCATTGGCCTCATCGCTTATGAGGCCGATATCAATAGTGCCCAACGGGGTCTTGAGCTGATCAATGTGCCAGATGGTCACACCTGCCGACCTGCATAAAGAAAATATCATGCACGGGAAAGGGTATGTAGTTGTAACCTTAAAATCCCTCTCGTGCATGACCGCCTGTAGAAGCCAAGCAAAGTCCACCTCAAACCCAGCTATCATAGCCGCCTTTAGTACTGCACGATCCCATGTGACTATATTATCAACGGCTGTGGGAAAAAGGCAGTGGCAGACAATCAACCATAAGAACTTCGCCGTGAAGGTCTGGTTAGCCTTCTTGATGGCTCCCTTCGGCTAAGTCACCCAGTCAGCACCCTCTCCATCAACAGACAAGTGCAGGGCCATTCACCTCTTGGTGGTCTCTCTCAGCGATGGCTCACGCAAGAATTGGCCATCTTTTACAATTTTCCACCGGTAGTCAAACTCGGCGGTGAGAGAGGTTCGGTTGGCATCAACATCCTCGCCATACAGATACCGACGGATGGCAGACAGGGAGATATTAACCTGAATGCCACGTACTCGAACATGCTCTAGTGGGGCCTGTTTGGCGGGGGCAGCCCGCCTATCAATCTGTGATCTGAGAGTAGCCACGTAGGAGGCGTAGAACTCTCGGACAAACTCTTCACTATAACGGCCCAACGAATGCGCTGTCCACTCCAGTCAATATCTGGTGAAGAGATTGTGGATCTCTGTCATAGTCGGGAGACTTTCCGTAAGGACCCGCCTTTCCAATGTAAGGGTCCGTGTCATGAATCCTTTGTCATTCAGAAACTTTGCGTTTGAATAAACTTGATATTGCCCGTCGACACACCACCTGTTGGGATGGTCGGCAACCGGGGTGAGAGCATGAGTCGGTGAGCTGAGTGTGGATTCAGAACTGTTAGCCTCATAAGACGAGGCAGACTGTGCAGCTGTGGCGGGTGCAGGGACCTCAGCAGATCTAGAGGCTTCCTCCGACCACGAAACTCCTAAGGAGACAGACACTCCTTCTTTACGAGTAGATGACCCAGAAGGTGTGCCGGTCAGTTTGCGCTCCTCATCAGACTGGGAGGTAGTGACTACGTCGGACTCCACCTTTTTGGGTGTGTCTCTCCTAGCACGTACATCTTTGGATGGGGTGGAAGTGCCTGGGGGCACGTACTTGGGGTTACGCTCATCATCAGAGCCAATGACCAGGCGGGCAGACGGGGCAACAGACTTCGATAGCCCACGTGCATAGACTCGATCTTGTTTTGGGGCCATAATAGATAATACATGTAAAGAATAAATATTAGTACTAGAAGGAGAAAACAAGACAAGCGAAACGACCCAAAATAAATAAAAGAGTCAAGATTTAATGACATTTCTATAGTAACAGTGAAACACGACGGACCAGGTGACGGCTCGTCGTGCGTATGACGGACCGTCATGGGGTCCGTCATGTATTACTTAAACTATGTTTATGTGGAGACCCCTGAAGGAAAGTCTCTAACAAGTATGACGGATAAGCAGGACGGACCGTTGTGATGATGACAATCCGTCGTCGATGTCCGTCGTGGGACACTTAGAAAAAAGTATGGAGACCCTTAGGAGAGGTGTCTCTGACCGTCATGACGGTTATGTAGGACGGACCGTCGAGGGTATGACGGTCCGTCATAGATGTCCGTAAGAGGACACTTGGAAAAAGTTAGAGACCCTTAGGAACAGGGTCTCTGACAACCAGAACAGTTGTGCAGGACGGACCATCGAGGGTATGACGGTCCGTTGTAGATGTCCGTAAGAGGACACTTGGAAAAAGTTGGAGACCCTTAGGAACAGGGTCTCTGACAACCAAAACGGTTGTGCAGGACGGACCGTCGTTCCACGACGGTCCATCGCATGTGTCTGTTTGAGGACACTTAGAAAAAGTTGGACAGTGGGGTGTTAGGGATGTTGGGACGGACCCTATGAGGGTTCGTCGTGGATACGACGGTACGTCATCGGGGTCTCGTTCTATCATTCATTGATAGAACTGGGGATGCCACATTCATCTCCTATGACCCAAATGGAATTTTTAGTGTTTTATCCTACATGTGTTTAACCCAAATAACTAGTAAACTAGCAATGCTAAAGCACCTATTTTTAGAGTTTTAACAAGACAATTTTTAGGATTGTCAACCTAGGTCAGACAGAGTATGTATTAAAGAATGAACCCAATAATAAGAAATAGGCTAATACTAATTTATCAACAAAAATGCAATGTAAATGGGTAGAAATCAGAGATACATACCTGAGAATTTGAGAAAAACAAGTGAGGAAGGTACTTGGTGATCAAGTAGAGAACCACAACAGCAGACTTTGACCAGTAGAGAGTGGATTTTAGGAATTGGGGAATTTGGGAAAATGATCGGTTGAAAGAGAGCTAGGAAATTGGAATTTGAAAAGGGAGGGAAATGGGAGGAAGAGGGAAGGAAATGGGTGAAATGAAGGGGTGTAGTTTTTAAATGTTATGAATTTTTTAAAAACCCCAGCCGGGTCGGGTCGGGTACGCTTCATTAATGACGCAACGAGTCCCTAACGACGGTCCGTCATTGGTTTCGTCGCGTGTGCCCTAGTTTTGAAAATAACTAAAAGACATACCTGGCATGACGGATTCATGCGACGGTCCGTTGCATGCGTAACGGTCGTCGATGTATCCGTCAGTGACTGCTGCAGAATTTCCTTGTGATGTGCCTGCAAATTTAAAACCCATTAGTAGAAAATGCTACCATTACTAGAAAGAAAAACTATAAGTATTGGGTTGCCTCCCAACCAGCGCCTGATTTAACGTCGTGACACGACTGAGGACACTTGATTACTCAGCCTTCATCAAGATGGTATGCCTCGATCACTTCATATGCCGATTCAGTATGCCCAAAATAGAGTTTTATTCGTTCTCCATTCACCTTAAACCGCACTCCCTCCTTGGTTTCTAACTCAACTGCTCCTTGAGGAAATTATTGGGTAATCAAGTAAGGGCCAGTCCATTCGGACTTGAGCTTGCCCAGAAGCCAACGCAACCTAGAATTGTCTAAAAGCACCAGATTCCCAACCATAAACTCTTGTTTTTCACCTTTTAGGTCATAATCCTTCTTTATCTTTTCTCTGTAGGATATAGCAGATACCGATTGGAGCTCACCCCTCTGCCTCATGGACCTACAAATGTTGAAGGTCTCTTCTTGTTCAACCGAAATTTCATTTGCCCCTTTTCCATATCAACTAAGGCTCTACCCATAGCAAGGAATGGCCTCCCAAGAATAATAGGCACTTCAAAATTGACTTCACAATCAAGGATAACAAAATCTGTTGGAAATATGAACGACTCCACTTTTACTAGCACATCGTGGAGTATCCCTACAGGAATTTTCACTGTTCGATCGGCCATCAGTAGCCGCATCGCAGTGGGCTTTGGGTCACCCAAACCCAACTTCTTGTTAATCGAGAGGGGCATGAGATTTATGCTTGCCCTCAGATCACATAATGCTTTCGCAAAATGTAATGACCCGACTGTACAAGGAATAGTGAACGCACCCGGATCTTCTTTCTTTTGTATGCGAGATCTTGTAGCAATAGCACTACAATGATGCATTCTATCATTATCCTCGAAAGTGACCGATCTTTTCTTTGTAACCAGATCTTTCATAAACTTGGCATAACTAGGCATTTGTTCTAGAGCTTCTACCAAAGGAACATTGATAGAAAGATGCTTCAACATTGTTATAAAACGCCGATATTTACCATCCTCGATCTTTTTCACTAATCTTTGAGGAAAGGGAGGTGGTGGTCTAGGCATGGGAATTACCTTTATAGGTGCTTTCGCATCTTTTCTAGTGCTATCTTCTGCTTCACCACTACCCTCTACCACCTTATCATTATCCTTTATCACCTTTTCCTCATTAGACTGCATAGATGGGTCAACGGTTTGCTTACCACCCCGAGAAGTGATTGCCATACAGTGTGCATCATTTTTCGGATTATGGAAAGTGTTGCTAGGAAGAGTGACTGCTTGCCATGTGTTCACAATCGTAGATAATTCGGCCATTTGCAACTCGATCTGCTTAATCGATATTGCATGTATATCGACATTCTGCCCAATACCTGCTAAATCACTCCTTAACTCTTTAATGTGCTAATCATTAGCATCGAACCTCCTCATCATTTTGTGCAAAATATCCTCAACTCACGCCATACTATCTCCACTATCTGTAGGAGTAACTTCACGATTTTGAGGAGGGATATAGGGCCCATTCCTATCATTTCTGTTACCATAGTTACCCCTGTTGAAGTTTTTGTCGCGGTTGTAGTTTCAATCTCGGACATAATGACCCTCACGGTTATAGTTACCATAGATCCGACCTTGGTTCCCTTGACCTTGGTGCCAATTCTCCTGATTTGAGCCTTGGGCACTCGGTCGGAAACCCCCCGTCTGCTCATTTACTGCATAGGAATCCTCCGCATAATAGCATTCATCATGTGGTGGTGGTGGTTTATGATATACCGTGGTTTCACGGTATAATTAATACTTTTTCCTTAAGTTTAGTGTGTCCAAAAGTCTTTTTGTGCTGATTTTTATATAAGTTTCTCTTTGTTTTGCAGGAAATATGTCCAAAGCTGAATGCGGAGATTTTGAGCGAAGAAATGCAGAAGAGACCACCTACGGAGCTTATGACGGTCCGTCGTGCTTGTGACGGTCCGTAGGTGGCAGCGTAGTACAGCTGCTGAAGGAAGATGGGGAAGTCTGACCAAGTGTGGGGTTACGAATCTTGTGACGGTCCGTCGTGGCTATGACGGTCCGTCCTGCAGGTTCGTCATGAAGTTCAGAGAAGTAATCCCAGTACCCAGATTTCAAGAGTTGAAGTGTTTTGAAACGAAGACCCTCGACGGACCGTTGTGCCTATGACGGTCTGTCATACTTACCGTCGAGGGTGGTGGAGAGAGCAGCAAAAGAAATTGCACAAGTGTGGGACGACGGAGTCCATGACGGTCCGTCGTGACCACGACGATCCGTCGTGAGGTCCGTCGACCCAGCCGCGTTTTGGCAGATTACCAGCAAATAGAGTCCTTGTTTAATTAGGTTTTATATTTTTTATAAATAGTTCGAAAAAACCTCGTTTTTGAGGGGAGACTCCGTATTATAGGTTAGACTCGGAGATTGAGAGACTCCGTATAGTGAGACTCTTAGATTGTTAGACTCTTGGATTGTTAGACATCATATTATTAGACTCTTTGTATTAGTGTTAGACTTTTGATTATCATTTATTGTTGGTGATTTGTGGTGATTAATCAAGCAAACTTTCGGATTTTACTCTTTCTCATTGAAGTAAGTACATGAATTCTTATATCATATATTTGAATATTGTGATTATGACTATGGGTAACTAAACTCCATAACTAGGGTTGTGGGAACCATAGGCAAATAATGAGGTAAAACCTAACTAAAATAACAATTCTAGAATAGTGTCTTGCATGTATTAATAATTCTTTCGCTTAGAAGTCTTTTTAACGGATGATCAACGTTAGAACTCGCCTTAATGCTACTTGCCGGACCAAGGAGGTAGATAATAGGAAAAGAATTATTAACATAGATTTAGTGTATACTATCTAATAGGCTAGTATTGATTGGTACGAGGTAATAACTTAGTCAAATATCGAATACGATGCTTAATATGAGGTAAAGATAAGGGTTAGGATAGCAACACACGTAGCCGGACCAAGGTGCGGAGTGAGATTTTCTAGATGCCGGACCAAGGATTTAGAAATACATAACTTATCACTTTGCATGCAAGATACTAGGAAAGAATTGTTATAGTTAGAATTATCAAGTTATGAACCTGTGGGGAACACGTAAACCCTAGTTACTTTGATTAATTGATTAAAATCCAACTGTCAAAGCTGTTAAGTGTCTCTTTCAAGTTCGTTATTTATTTTCACTCATTTAGAAATAGAAACCCCCCTTTTATTGTTTTTACTTTCCAAGGAAGTCATTGACCAAACAATAGTAATAACAAGTTGAAGTTAAGTCTAGACTATTTTCCTCGTGGGAACGATCCCAACCTCACTAGTTGGGTTATTTACTTGACACGACCGCTTTACTTCTTATTTGAGAAGTAAGTTTGAGCGTATCAAATTTTGGCGCCGCTGCCGGGGAAAATAGCTTTTAGATTAATTTGAACTTATTACTATAGTTTAGTTGATATTTTCTTGATTTTACTTTGTTTTATTGTTTTTGATTTCTTTTCAGAACTATCCTCCTTGTATGCCAAATACACGGAGAGGAAGAGAACCGCTGTTTCCCTACGATCACGAGTTAGAGCGTACACTGCGCAATATGAATCGTAATTTGGGAATAAATGATGAGGATCCGAACCAGAACATCCCAGCTCCGGTTGATGTTCATGGTCAGATGTTACCCGATGCTCCGGGTGAACATCAACAGAGGGGACAAAATCCCGTTCCACGGCCCCAAGCATACTACAGAGGCTATGATAACATAGCAGACTCCGATGGGCCACTTGTCTTACCTCCTCTACCCACAGGCCACACCTTTGTGGTAACTAGTAGCCTGATGCAAATGCTCACTGCCAGAGGTTTGTTTTCAGGGCTACCTTCTGAGGATCCACATGCCCATATAGCTAAGGTAAGGGCAGTGTGTAAAAGTTGTGTGGGGAGGCCTGATTTGGATCTAGATGTAATAGGGCTCAGAGTGTTTCCTCTCTCACTGACGGGAGAGGCTGCTATGTGGTTCACTGAGCTCCCATACAACTCAATCTTCACTTGGAACCAATTAAGGGATGTTTTCTTAGCACGCTACTATCCGGTCTCCAAGAAACTAAACCACAAAGACAAAGTGAGCAACTTTGTGGCACTACCAAGAGAGTCAGTTAGTAGTTCTTGGGATAGATTCACCTCATTCTTGAGAAGTGTTCCAAATCACCGTATAGATGATGAGTCACTGAAGGAATACTTCTATCGGGGACAGGATGATAACAATAAAGCGGTGTTGGACACTATAGCAGGTGGATCTTATGGGGAGTGTCCTTATGCTGAGATCGCTGAAAAATTAGAGAAAATCTCCCGTAATAACAAAGCTTGGAGTACTAGGAAGTTTGATACGGGGAGAAACACCTTTGCAGTGCAGTCCACTCACAACCCAGCCACAGATGAGATTCGTAAAAGAAATGGCTCAGATGAGAACCGAGCTTGGGTTGGTACTAAAACATGTCACTGGGGTGCAGAAAAGATAAATGCAGTTAACTACTTGCCTAAACCACCACCTCCCAATGATGAATGCTATTATGCGGAGGACTCCTATGCGGTAAATGAGCAGACGGGGGGTTTCCGACCGAGCGCCCAAGCCTCAAATCAGGATAATTGGAGCCAAGGTCAAGGGAACAAAGGTCGGAACTATGGTAACTATAACCGTGAGGGTCATTATGTCCGAGATGGAAACTACAACCGCGACAACAACTTCAACAGGGGTAACTACGGTAACAGAAATGATAGGAATGGGCCCTATGTCCCTCCTCAAAATCGTGAAGTTACTCCTAGGGATGGTGGAGATAGTATGGCGCGAGTTGAGGATATGTTGCACAAAATGATGAGGAGGTTCGATGCTAGTGATGAGCACATTAAAGAGTTAAGGGGTGATTTAGCTAGTATTGGGCAAAAAGTTGATACACATGCAATTTTGATTAAACAGATCGAATTGCAAATGGCCCAGTTATCTGCGACAGTGAACACATGGCAACCGGGCACTCTTCCTAGCAACACTGTCCAAAATCAAAAGAATGATGCGCACTGTATGGCAATCACTACTCGGGGTGGTAAGAAAACCATTGACCCACCTATGCCATCTACTGAGGAAAATGTGAGAAAGGATAATGATAATGTGGTAAAGGGTAGTGGTGAAGCAGAGGAAAGTAATGGAAAAGATGCAGAAGTACCTATCAAGGTAATTCCCATGCCTAGGCCACCACCAAACGTCCCTCAGAGATTAGTGAAAAAGACCGAGGATGGTAAATATCGGCGTTTCATAACAATGTTGAATGAAGAAGCGACCTTCAACGTTTGTAGGACCATGAGGCAGAGTGGTGAAATCCAATCGGTATCAGCCATATCCCACAAAGAAAAGATAAAGAAAGAGAATGAAGAAAAAAGTGCAAAACAAGAGTTTATGGTTGGGGATTTGGTGCTTGTAGACAGTTCTGGGGGGCCTTGTCTTCCGGGAAAGCTCAAGTCCAAATGGACTGGCCCTTACTTGATTACCCAAGTATTCCCTCATGGAGCAGTTGAGTTAAAAACCAAGGAGGGAGTGCGGTTTAAGGTGAATAGAGAACGAATAAAACTCTATTTTGGGCATACTGCATCGGTGAATGAAGTGATAGAGGCATACCATCTTGATGAAGGCTGAGTAATCAAGTATCCTCAGTCGTGCCGCGACGTTAAATCAGGCGCTTGTTGGGAGGCAACCCAATACTTATAGTTTTTTTTGTTTCTTTCTTTCTTTCTAGTCATGGTAGCATTTTCCTACTAATGGGTTTAAAATTTGCAGGCACATCACCAAGAAATTCTGCAGAAAATCACTCTGCAACAGTCACCAACGGACACATGCGACGGACCGTCATTCTCTCGACGGTCCGTCCTGCACAACCGTTCTGGTTGTCAGAGACCCTGTTTCTAAGGGTCTCTCTCCATTTTTCTAAGTGTCCTCAAACGGACGAGTACGACGGACCGTCATACCCACGACGGT
>NC_028641.1:27701432-27760694 GCF_001406875.1 Solanum pennellii | reverse complement strand
GAGGTAGATCTTCTAGATGCCGGACCAAGGATTTAGAAATACATAACTTATCACTTTGCATGCAAGATACTAGGAAAGAATTGTTATAGTTAGAATTATCAAGTTATGAACCTGTGGGGAACACGTAAACCCTAGTTACTTTGATTAATTGATTAACTCCAACATTCAAAGCTGTTAAGTGTCTCTTTCAGTTTCGTTGGTTATTTTCACTCATTTAGAACTAGAAACCCCCCTTTTATTGTTGTTACTTTCCAAGGAAGTCATTGACCAAACAATAGTAATAACAGGTTGACGTTAAGTCTAGACTATTTTCCTCGTGGGAACGATCCCAACCTCACTAGTTGGGTTATTTACTTGACACGACCGCTTTACTTCTTATTTGAGAAGTAAGTTTGAGCGTATCAGTTTATACAAGTAGTTAACTGCATTTATCTTTTCTACACCCCCAGTGATATGTTTTAATACCAACCCAAACTCAGTTCTCATCTGAGCCATCTCTTCAGGAATCTCATTTGTGGCTGGGTTGTGAGTGGATTGCACTGCGAAGTTATTTCTCCCAGTATCCGACTTCCTAGTACTCCAAGCTTTATTGTTCTGGGAGATTTTCTCTAACTTTTCAGCAATCTCAGCATAAGGACACTCCCCATAAGAACCACCCGCTATAGTATCCAACACCGCTTTATTATTATCATCCTGTCTCCAATAGAAGTATTCCTTCAGTGACTTATCATCTATACGGTGATTGGGGACGCTTCTCAAAAACGAGGTGAATCTATCCCAAGAACTACTAACTGACTCTCCTGGTTGTGCCACAAAGTTGTTCACTGTCTTTGTTGTTTAGTTTCTTGGAGACTGGGTAGTAGCGTGCTAAGAAACGTCCCTAAGTTGGTTCCAAGTGAAAAGTGAGTTAAAAGGAAGCTCAGTGAACCAAATAGCAGCTTCTCCCGTCACAGAGAGAGGAAACACTCTTATCCCTATTACATCCAAGTCCAAGTTACGCCTCCCTACACAGCTTTTATACACTGCCCTTACCTTAGCTATATGAGCATGTGGATCCTCAGAAGGTATCCCTGAAAAGAAACCTATGGCAGTAAGCATTTGCATCAGACTACTAGTTAACACAATGGTGTGGCCTGGTGGTAGAGGGGGCAAGACAAGTGGCCCATCGGAGTCTGCTATATTGTCATAGCCTCTGTATTATTCTTGGGGCCGTGGAGCGGGATTTTGTCCCCTCTGTTGGTTTTCACCCGGAGCATCGGGTAACATCTTACCATGAACATCAATTGGAGCTGGGATGTTCTTGTTTGGATCATCATCATTAATACCCAAGTTTCGATTCATGTTGCGTAGTGTACACTCTAATTCGTGATCGTAGGGAAACAAGGGTTCTCTTCCTCTCCGTGTATTTGGCATACAAGGAAGATAGTTCTGCAAGAATCAAAAACAATAAACAAAGTAAAATTAAGAAAATATTGACTAAATTTTAGTAATAAGTTTAAGTTAATCTAAAAGCTACTTTCCCCGGCAGCGGCGCAAAAATTTGATATGCTCAAACTTACTTCTCAAATAAGAAGTAAAGCGGTCGTATCAAGTAAAGAACCCAACTAATGAGGTTAGGATCGTTCCCACGAGGAAAATTGTTCAGACTTAACTTCAATCTATTATTACTACTATTTAGTCAATTATTTCCTTAGAAAACATAGACAATAAAAGGGGTTTTTTTTACTTCTAAATGAATGAAAATAACAAGCTAAATTAAAGGAGACAACTAACAGCTTCAAATGTTGGAGTTTAATCAATTAATAAAAGTAACTAGGATTTACGTGCTCCCCACATGTTTCTTACTTGATAATTCTAACTATAACAATTGTTTCCTAGTATCTTGCATGCAAAGTGATAAGTTATGTATTTCTAAATCCTTGGTCCTGCATCTAGAAAATTTCACTCCGCACCTTGGTCCGGCTACGTGTGTTTCTATACTAACCCTTACCTTTCATTCATATTAATTATTGTATTCGATATTTGACTAAATTATTACCTCGTACTAATCAATACTAGCCTATTAGATAGTATACACTAAATCTGTGTTGATAATTCTTTTCCTATTATCTACCTCCTTGGTACGGCAAGTAGCAATAAGGCGAGTTCTAACGTTGTCCATCCTTTAAAAAGACTTCTAAGCGAAAGAATTATCAATACATGCAAGACACTATTCTAGAATTGTTATTTTAGTTAGGTTTTACCTCATTATTCGCCTATGGTTCCCACAACCCTAGTTATGGAGTTTAGTTACCCATAGTCATAATCAAAATATTCAAATATGTAATATAATAATTCATGCACTTACTTCAATGAGAAAGAATAAAATCCAGAATTTCACTTGATTAATCAACAAAATTACCAACAATCAATTACTGAAATTAATTGAAGACTAAAGATTCTCCAAAAGTGTAATAATAATCACCAAGTCTAATCCACAAAAAAGCTAAAATAATCAAGAGTCTAACTATAAGAGAGTCTAATAACCAAAGAGTCTAACCCCCAAAACGAGGTTTTTCAAACTATTTATAACAAACAAAAACCTAATTAAAGAAGAACTCTATTTGCTGGAAATCTGTCAAAACGCGGCTGGGTCGACGGACCTCGTCACGGGTCGTCATGGTCACGACGGGCCGTCATGGACTCCGTCGTCCCATACTTTGCAAATTCTTCTGCTGCTCTCTTCATTATCCTCGATGGCAGGTATGACGGACCGTCACAGGCGCAACGGTCCGTCGAGGGTCTCCGTTCCATAACACTTGAACTCTTGGAATTTGGGTACTGGGACTACTTCTCTAATCTTAATGACGAACCAACTGGACGGACCTTCATGTCTACGACGGTCTGTCACACACTCCGTAACCCCACACTTGGTCAGACATCCCCATCTTCCTTCAGCAGCTTCACTACGATGCCACCTACAGACCGTCACGGGCACGACGGACCGTCACAAGCTCCGTAGGTGGTACTTTTCTGCATTTCTTGCTCAAAAACCTCCGCATTCATCTTTTAGACATGTTTCCTACAAATAAAGAGAAACTTAAATAAAAATTAATACAAAAAGTCTTTTGGACACACACTAAACTTAAGGAAAAAACATTAAAAATACCATGAAACCACGGTATATCAATATTCCACATTTCAACGTTGAAGAAGTGTATGGGAGATCCTTTACTTATTATACCTACTGAAAATATTGGTATGAAGGACATCCTATCTTATGAGGAGATACCTGGTGAGATACTTGATCGTCGACTTTGCAAGTTGAGAACCAAGGAGGTCGTATCAGTCAAGGTCTTATGAATGAATCAGTTGTTGAAGAAACTACTTAGGAGGATGAGGAGGATATCAATAAGAGATACCCACATCAATTTACTTTTGGAGAAATATAAACCAAGTAATGACTTTTCGTAAAAGAACATCTTTAATTTAATATGCTATTTTGTGTTAATTTGAATGTAGGGTGTTTGAGCTGGGTGTTCGATGTTGCCACCCTTAGTGTATTTAGAGTTATCTCATTTGAGGACAAATTTTCCCAAGGGGGAGATATTGTAACATTTCAGTCTTAGAAAGAACTATTTTTAGAAAAAACTAAATTGGAAAGAACTAATATTATATTTGTGCAAGTTAGTTTTCCATTGTGAGTTTTAGGTCAGCTTCAAACAACTATAACTTTTGATACGACACGAGTTAGGTGGCCTATAAGCTATCAAATGAAATATCTTTGAGTCCTCTTTCCATCATCTCTGATTTTGATGAATTTCGAGTTTGGATAAGTGAGATATACCTATTTGAGTTCAACCTATTCAATTAAGGAATGTTCGTCCAAATTAAAGAGGTTTATTTTGGTCTTTTCCTTACCCCTACTAGCCTAACTCATTTTTAGTAATACTTTAGAGGTCTAAACTGGCTTAGATCATTTTTAAAAATTGCTAAACATGCGTATAGTTTTAGAGAGAAGTTTTAGAATAGAAAGAAAGGAAAAGCTTAAGTGTTCGTTCAATGTTCTTGCGATCTTTGAGGAATTTTTCCAAGGATTTTATCCTTACAAGGTATGTAAGCTTTATGTGATGGGTTCGTTCTCCCTCACGCCAATCATGTATTTCTTGAGTTAATTTCATCCATGATAATCCATGTTTTGAGGTTCTTGAAATTTCTTTCTTAAATCTTTAATAATGAGATTTGATGAGTTCTTGAGGAGAATGTTATGAGTTACAAAGTTGTTTTTGAGTAGATTTGTATTACCTATGTTGGGTATCTGAATCTAAGTGAGTTTGAGAGAAATTAATCAATTCTTGGCGAATTAGGGCCCAAAATCGAGAAGAAAACATTGTCAAAACGTTATAGGAATGGGTTGGGGCGGCGCACCCTACATGCACCCTACGCCTGCAGTGCACCACAAACTAGCCTAATTAAGTAGAGGGATGGCGTGTCGCACTAGGGATTAGCCAAGAGCGTCAGGGCACTTTCTCTTCCATTCTTCGATTCGTACTTCTTCCTTTGAGTCAAGCTTTCATTCCTTTCTTAATCCTAACTATTTAAACCTTTACTAATCATCGAAAGATAACATATATCATGAATCATAACTCTTTAATTCACATTCAACTTCATGAAAAGATTTAGAGTTATGTTTGAAAGAACCTTGCGAGTCATTTTGAGAAGTCTTTTTCAAAACTTTTAAAACTTGTTTAAGACTTGAGTATTCGAATATGAGGATGACAAAAATTAGGTTTCATTTTTCAGAATGAATATTTGGGAACTTAGTATTCCCAAGAGTAAATTCTTTTACATTTAAAATGAGAGGAAACTTCAATTTCCAAATGTGTTCGTGAGGAGTTTTGAGTATAATCTCTTTTAAGAAAACCTTTTGAGTAATACTGTCAAAGTTTGAGGATGTGAAAATACTTTTAAACATATGAGCATGAGTTATATTATTGGGACTAGTATTAAGTACCAATGTGGGGACGAGTTTAGACAAATTAGGGTCCTCATAAACCAAGCCTTTAGGATAATATTAATCATAATTATACTAAATAATGCACTTAATGCAAAATAAATTTCACTAAATAAATTCACACTAATATGCTTCACAAGTTCAAATTCATATCAAATTAATATAATACAAAATTGTGTATAGTAACTTGAATATTACAATTGTCAATCCTTTAAAATTCACATCAAATAAACATAGAAATATTCTATAAGATCTGTTTGGTGATTTGCGTTATTGTCATTCAATCTTCTTTCAAGGTGAAGAAAGCTCAATCCTTGTAACAGTCTAAAACAAGAAAATCTCATATATAATTAGATAAAAATATATGATACACATATGCATTCATATATATTGATGAAAAAAAATTAGAACTCTATTCACGTCAAAAGTGATTTCATATAAAATTTTGCTTTTTGACAAAATACTCTACGATAATGGATTAACAAAATGCTTTAATGTTCTTCCATTCACACTCATACGAATAAGAACGAACTGATCATTTTTTGTACATCAACGCAAACTGGATTTAGATTTTCTAAAATCATATAATGATGCTCATTTTATTTAATATGTTGTGTCAAGTATTTATCAATTCTCTCAATTTATAAGTTCAGCTCTTTTGGTAGAGCAATTTGTTTACAAACTTTCCTCCAAAATTGTCCTATAATTTCACTACTTAAATTCAATCAAGAATAATAATCCATAGTTCTTAACAAAGAAAAAAAATCAAGCTATGACTTATGAGAATTCAATTAAAAATCGAGTATGAATAATTTCATGGTATGATGAGAATTTCCAAGAATCCTGACAATTGTAAGGTATTGATGCATTAGATTCAACAACTTGTAAATTATGAAATGCCTATAGATTAAATACAAATTTAAAATAATAGCTTAAAATCTAGTATGAATCATTAAACCCACTTAACAAAGAAAATATACCATCCATTCTATTTTGCAGAACCTATAATAAAAATCAACTCTTTAGAAAAAATCACACAAAAAATAGGATGCAGAAGGGAAAGAGGAGGGTGGCCAAAAGGAATGGGTTAAGGGGAAAGAGATATGGGGTTACTGATTGGGTTGAAGTTTTAGGGGGAAAGCTTTGATATTTGGCTATTTTTAATGTTTTAGAGGGGAAAGGGTAAGTCTAAAATGTGAATGAAAAATGAGAATATTATTTTGTGCATATATAGAAAAATATTTTATTATTATAATTATTATTATCCATATTTTCTATTAACTAGTAGTAACTATAAATTAAAAGTTTTTTTCTTAAAAAGGTAACTAGTAATACAAGAGTTTAAATAAAGTTTAAATACAAGTAAAAATTAATATGATCGTTGCTTTAGTATCTATATAGATATTTCTAAAAGTAACTTTAACAAATTTTGGAGGTTGGTAATTTTCACAAATTATAATAAATTGAGGCAATTTTCTAAACTCCATGATAAAAATCGCCTCAAAAATATTTTTACCACCGGTTAAAATGAAATGTCACAAAATGTATTAATAGTGGGGTTTTGTTGAAACTCCCACAAGTTAACCGCCAAATGTTGACCAAATATTTTTAGTAAGAACCCAAAATTGCAAGATCACTTGTAATAAGTTGTACTCATTCCGTCCACTTTTACCTCTCTCTTATACTAAAAATAAATATCCTTGTTTGCTTGTCCATTTTTAAAATAATCAAGAGATAATTTAGTACAAATTAGTTTCTAATTTACCCTTATATATTAATTATTATTGTCATTTATTAACATATTTTTTTAAAAAATAATTTTTCATCATTGATAACGCTCAATCACTCCTCAAAACTTATTAAAAGAGTGAGCGGTCTTCTTCAATAAAACACCCAACTAAAGTTGTGGTTGAATCCCACAAGGAATGGTATGTCGTTAAAAGTTTGATTAGAGAATTAACAAGCAAATAATTCCAATTCATTTTAAATAAAAAATGGGTAGAGAAGTCCACAAATTTTGACAACACTAATTTAGATACCCAATTGCCACGATAAAAAAATGGACATGATAACACCTTTCTTTTCCCTTCAAGACAAGTTAGTCTTAACCCAACAAAAATGAAAGAAAAGCCAAAAACAGTACAACTTATTTTTCTATCAAAACTCACAAAATATGGTTGTCACGTGTACAAGTCACTAAATGCACAAGTGCAAAATTAGGAAATAAATACAAGTTTCAATCTTTGTTTCTCAAATAAAACAAAGTTTAAGAAAAGGAAAAAGAGAGCCCACCGCATAACGAGCAATTATCTTTTTAAGTCCTTGACGAGCTTGAGATTAATAAAAGGAGAAAGAGATCACATTGGTCCATGCTTGGAACCAACAATAGTGTAAAAGCAAAAGTGAGTACCAACAAGACGGTACCCAACAAACAACCTACTAAACAAGACAACTAGCTGGAAATCAAATACCCCTTACAGTCCAAGCGAACCAACTCCTAAAACTACAACATGCATAGAAATAAGCCCTAGAAACTCTACAATATTAATATTCGTAGTTCAATCTTCACAATAGAACAATCAAACAAATCAAAGAACTCAATCTCAATGACAAGTAACTCAATCACACTAAACAAGAACTTCAACTACAATTCACAAATAACTCACACATAAGAATCAAGTGTATCAAGTCACAATGATCATCATTAGCCGGAACCATTTTCCACCAGCTTTAAGCACTCAGCGGCAAAGACCTCAACACAAAAACACTGGTCGACACAGATCTCAGTATCATAACACTCGTCGGACATATTCCAAAGTATTCTTAACAACAACAGGATGAATGCCAAGGTCGTACATGACGCGCTTAAGTCGCTCTTTGCTATAGTTGGAGAAAAGGCAAAACAAACCCATGAAAGTAAGAAATAAGGAAAGAACTAAATCCAATGCCATTGATTTACCGCGTAAGGATTTGCGCTCTCCAAGCAAGTATTAAGATCCTTTGTTCAATGGCATTACGATCAAACATATAAGATGCACCAACGATATTGTCACAACTAATTTAAGTGCCAACGACCTCGACATAATAACACTCACCGGTAAAGACACTGACATACAAACACTCTCAAATAAAGACCTCGACATAATAACACTCTCCATCAAAGACCTCACATAATAACACTCACCGGCAAAGACCTCGACATAATAATACTCACCAACAAGGACCTCGACATAATAACACTTACCGACAAAGACCTTCATAACATTCACGACAAATACCTCGGCAAAACAACTCATCACATGTGTCATCATGGTGTCCACAATCAATTCATACAAGTAATATCTCACCACATGGAAGAGACAACAAATCATACAATTCAATTCCATAATCATTCTTTCAAGCATTTCATCAATCAATCATTGATAAAGTTCAAATATATTTCTTAAAAAACATATAAACGATCATGTGCAATATATTTACCCAACTATGAGTCGGTGTCGATCTCACAGAGAATATGGAAGAATTTTATCAATAGCAAATATTTAATTCAATAGTCTTTATATAAAAATGGGTTTTTCTTAAATTGAAATAAAAACAAAAACAATGAATAATACCTTTGAAATAAGTATTTATTTATATCCAAATTAACAAAAATAACTAGGAATGTGTTCCCCATTAGCTCATAAAGAGTTAATCCTAGTAATAACAATTCTTCCCTAGTGTTATGTATGCAAAGTTATAAGTTATGTATCTCTAAATCCTTGGTCCGACATCTAGAGAATTTCACTCCGTACCTTTGTTCGGCTACGTGTGTATAATTTACTAACCCTTACCTTTACTTTACATTAAGCATCATAATTGATGTATGGCTTAGTTATTACTTTGCACCAATCAACACTATCCGATTAGATAGTATCCCACTAAATCTATGTTGATAGTTCTTTTCTTATAAACTACTTCATTGGTCCGACAAGTAGCAACAAGGCGAGTTCAAACGCGTGCACTCGTTAAAAAGACTTTTAAGCGAAATAATTATCAATACATGCAATGACCTATTTGAGAATTGCTTAATTACTATTCATACTTTGTTAATCGTTAATGGTTCCCACAAATGTAGTTGTGGAGTTTAGCTATTCATTATCTCAAAACACAATAAAAATTTATTAAAATAAATATGCTTGTGTTAATCATAAAAAGTTAAGAACAATAACAAAACTATCTTTTATTAATCACAAATACAAACAAATAATAAAGGAGAAGAAAGAATAAACCACAATTCTCCGGCCTCCACGAAGCTTCAAAGTTATAAGAAAATTTATATTATGTCTTGTATCTTGTTTCTTGGCTTTTTTAAATAATAATTTTCCTTGCCTTATTTATAAATGTAGAAAACCCTAAATAAAATAATTGAATCCAAATAAATTAGGAATTCAAAACTAAAAAGAATTGGAGTCCTTTTTCTTTCTTTTTTTCCGCGTGAAAGTAGTGCCGCCTCAATGAACGATTCTGCACCGCCATTTATTGGCCAGTGCATTGAGGAATTCCACGTGTCAGGCTGACAACTTATTCCTTAATTGTTTTGCAATTCGCAGCAGCAATATGCACTGATATATAAATATATTATTTTATTCACTTTAATCAATTAAGTTATCTGCTTGATTTCCTTCTTCAATTTTCCACTTTAAATTTGTTGTAGCTTCAAATTTCTTCATTTTTCCACCAATTTAATCCTACAAATAAAATACATAATTTAGCACAATCCATAAAATTTATGCTTAAAATGGACAAATATAAATAATAAATGCAAGGGAAATAATGGGTAAAAATATGTATTTTTACCTAACATCAACACCCCACACTTAAACTTTTGTTCGTCCTGGAGCAAACATTAAAGCTCAAATAAAAAACAATACTAGCAATGTCATCACTTTGATTAATACAAACAATTAGGTCATATACCAATTTAAAAACATCATGTAGACTTCTCAATCCTTATGCAAGACATCAAAATAAACAACAAACCTCTAACTTCCTAACCTCAAGGAAAGACTTTGAACTCAGTCAATTTAAGCTTACTCACCTACTCTCATCAAAGAAAGTTAATAAAATCACCTATCTATCATGAAACAAGTGCCCTTACAAAAAGAAATAGTCCATACACTCAATTCAAAAGATTGAATATACATTAAGGACTTCATATCAAGAACAACTCTCACACTCACAAATAAAATTCACATGTATGCACAAAGAACCATATGCTTGCCCATTATGTACATCTACTAATTAAACATGCTTGAATAGAATCAAATATAATTTTAACGGGTTGTAATGTAGGCTAGGGGATGGGTAGGAAAACTATATAATAGTGACTTTCACTTCCTTACGCACTTTGCAATTGTAGACTTCATCACTCATATTTTCTTCTCTTTATTTTCAGCCCTGTTTTCAACAATTATTTCACAAGTAAATCTCATCATATCAAGAATATTTCAGTTTATTTTCATAATATCCACCCTCAACTTGTGTTAAGGTGCACGATGTCCTTAGAAGGAGCAGGGCCATCATCAAGGTAACTTTTTTTATGTCATATTCCAAATTTTTTTTTCATGTCATATTCTAGCAAAGAGGGCTTTTAAGCACTTTGTAGCTATCATTGATTACCTTTTCACTCATCCATCCCTTTTTCTCTGAGTTCATAATTAAAATAAGTCTATGATATGATGCTCAAGGAAGAAAGGTGCAAAAACTAGGGATTCGACAAAATAGTCAAGGGTAAAATATTGCTACCAACAAAAAACTACAAGCTCAAAAAGGCTAACTAGTGATAAAATATCTGAAAAGGCTAAAATTTATAAGACAAATCAAAGAAAGCCTATTATCATCTCCTAATCAAGGCAACATTTTTTTTTGCTTCAATAACATGCAAGACTTAGACTAAGATGCAAAACATGGAATAAACAAAATTTTACCACACATGGCACAAATATATATAAAGATGGATCAATTCTACTTCTAACAGAGAAAGGATCATAACAAACTACAAAATAAATAAGCTATATACAAAGTCAAAACCATGAACCTAGAGGTCAAAAGGTTTGCAATTTCAATAGTAATCAAGCATTCACAAGAAAGTACTACTTAAAATTAGGCCCAAATAGTAAGTATAATATAACTCAAAGAGTTTTTTATTTTATCTCCAAAAATAATAATTAAAAAAAATTATTCCTAAAATAAATAAATAAAAAATACTCGATTCAAAAGGGAATATCCTCAGGAAAAGAACAAAAAACAAAAGTAAAGGAACCCATCTTAAAAAAAACTCAATAAAATAGTAAAAACTAGGAATTCATTCCTACACCCCACACATAAAAAGATGCTATGTCCCCAAATCATTTAATAAAATATAAAACAAGGGTTAGGAAAATTCCCTTAGGCCTTTAGGCCTAGCTAGTAGAGTGTTCTCTAAATTTATAGCATGGGTCGTCACCCAACACTTAAGCTCAAACATGCTCCTTTCCTTCTTTTTTTTTGTTTGGGTACTCATACTTCCCCTAATCTGCAAAAACAAGATAAAAAAAGTGATACTAATAAAATAAAATAATAAAAAATTTAAAAAAAAAAGTTACACTACTAATTGGGTTACCTCCCAATAAGCGCTTAATTAAACGTCACAACACGATACTATCAATTTTATTATTTTCTTCCACTTTGAAGATATGAATTGCACCCCCAATTTTGAACCAATTTTTCTATTTCGCTCATGGGACGGTGGTACAAAAAGAAAGATCCCAAACAACAGATATCTCATTCTGCACTTCTTGAACCCTAAGTGAGGAATGTAATTTTTCGATGTTGGAACAATAAATTCAAGAATATAGACACAAAATTTCTTCTCCATACACTCTTCTACAGGCTCAAATGACTCGAAGATAATAATAATAAAAAAATTTAAAAACTAATCCTAAGAAACAAACGAAAAAACTACAAGTTAAAATAAATACTAAACACAATTTCTAAGCCATATTCCCCGGCAGCGGCGCCATTCTTGATAACGTTCAAAATACTTCTTGAAAAAAAAATTATGAGTCGGGGTCGATCCCACAGAGAATATGGAAGAATATTATCAATAGCAAATATTTAACTCGATAGTCGTTATATAAAATTGGGGGTTTTTAAATTGAAATAAAAATAAAAACAATAAAAAATACCTTTGAACTAAGTATTTATTTATATCCAAATTAATAAAAATAACTAGGAATGTGTTCCCCATAAGTTCATAAAGTGGTAATCCTAGTAATAGCAATTCTTCCCTAGTGTTACACATGCAAAGTGATAAGTTATGTATCTCTAAATCCTTGGTCCGACATCTAGAGAATTTCACCTCGTACCTTGGTCCGGCTACGTGTGTATAATTTTCTAACCCTTACCTTTACTTCATATTAAGCATCATAATCGATGTTTGGCTTAGTTATTACTTTGCATCAATCGACACTAGCCTATTAGATAGTATCCTACGAAATCTATGTTGATAATTCTTTTCTTGTTAACTACCTCCTTTTTCCGGCAAGTAACAACAAGACGAGTTCTAACGCGTGCACTAATTAAAAAAACATTTAAGCGAAAGAATTATCAATACATGCAATAACCTATTTGAGAATTGCTTAATTACTATTCATACTTTATTAATCGTTCATGGTTCCCACAAACCTAGTTGTGGAGTTTAGCTACTCATTATCTCAAAACACAATTAAAATTTATTAAAATAAATATGCTTTTGTTAATCATAAAAGTTAAGAACAATAACTAAACTATCTTTTATTAAGCACGAATACAAAAAAAAGATAAAGGAGAAGAAAAATAAATCACAATTCTCCGGCCTCCATGGTGGCTCTTACAAAGCTCCAAAGCTAGAAGAAAATTTATATTATGTCTTGTATCTTGTTTCTTGGCTTTGTTAAATAATAATCTTCCATGCCTTATTTATAAATGTAGAAAATCCTAAATAAAATAATTAAGTGGAAAAAAATTAGGAATCCAAAACCAAAAAGTATTAGAGTCCTTTTTCTTTTTTTTCCGCGTGAACAATAGTGCCCGCCTCAATTAACGATTCTGCACCACCATTTCTTGGCCAGTGCATTGAGGAATTCCACGTGGCAGGCTGGCAACTTATTCCGCAATTGTTTTGCAATTTGCAGCAGCAATATGCACTTATATATAAATATATTATTTTATTCACTTTAATCCGTTAAGCTACCTGCTTGATTTCCTTCTTCAACCTTCCATTTTAATTTTTTTTTTGCTTCAAGTTTTTTCATTTTTCCACCAATTTAATCATACAAATTAATTACAAAATTTAGCACAATCCATAAAATTTATATTCAAAACGGATAAATATAAATAATAAATGCAAGACAAATAGTGGTTAAAAATATGTATTTTGACCGAACATCATCAAGAGTGAGAACACTTTTACTGTTAAAATTTTTCAATTTCGTGAAATTGAATTTGGAAAATTAAGTTTGAGTTTAAATTTTTCGAACTAAGACTCGAACCGTTAATCGTAGTGAGTGACATTTCACCATGGAATTAAAAAATTCTTAAGTATTAAGGTCAGGTCACTAGATTTAGCACCAAGAATTCAAAAAAGAATTAAATTGGAAATAGCAAAATATGAAATTTTGCAAGTTAAGCTAAGGTCAACTTCAAGTGACCATAACTCCCAGTACAAGATGATTTAGGTGAGCTACAAGATACCATTGGAAAGATACCAAATCCGCCGAGTTTTCTATATTTCAAGTTCGGATGAATGAGATATGACCTTCTGAAGTTAGGCTGTCTAGTTATGGAAAGTTAGCCGAAAACAGTAAGGGGTATTTTGGTCCTTTTCTTACCCAATCAAATTTAACTCGTTTATAGTATTATTTTAGGGGTCTAATACTTTTAGGTTCAGTTTTATAATCCTAATAAACACCTAGGCTTTTAGTTGAGAGTTCAAGAAGAGGCAAAAAAAGAAAAGAGGAGAAAAGAGGCAAGGATGAAGGCGTTCGTCGACTTTCTTGAGTCTAGTTGCGGATTTTCGCCATGGGTCTAATCCCTAATAGGTATGTAAGCTTACAAAGTGTTGGTTTATTTCACCCACATGCCAATCATGTATTTTTTTCAGCAAACTTTCAGGCTTAAAGTTTAAAGATTAGAATTCTTGATGAGTTCTTGAAAGGTGTTCATGAAGTTCATTCTAAATCTTGTTGTGTTGGAGTTTTGATGATTTCTTGAGATCAAATTGATTATTATAGTGTTTTCCACGTAAAATAGAGTGTAATTAGGTTATGTAATCGTATTCAAGTGATTGGGGAAGAAACCGTTCAAATTTAGGTGATTTAGGGTGAGAAAATGAGCAAAAGTGCTCGGCAGAATTTTCTGGGTTGGGGCCGGCGCGGCGCACCTGCTAGAGCGCCCCAAACCCATATCTGTCTATCAAGGGTTGGGTCTCCGCGCCAGCCACATCCCCAGGGTCATCTGCCTAGTCCAGTTTGCCTCCAGTAGCTCCGTTTTAGTTCGTTTAAAGTGCAGCGTCACTCTTTTTTTATTCTAACTTATCTAAGCTACTTCTAAACACCTAAAGTCAGTCCTAACATGATCATAACCTTGAATTCATAATTCAAATTCAAGGTATAGTTGAGAGTTAAGTTTTGAGAATTCTTCAAACGTTCTAAGAAAGTTCTTTTGAGTAGTATTCCACAACATTTAGTAACTTCTTTTAAGACTCAAGCAAGTGAGTATAAAAGTGAAGAGTATGTATTCATGAGTCCAAGATATCACATAGATCCTTCATATCATGAAATTATAAATCTTGAAGTCATAATTCACATTAAAGAGATAGTTAAATGTAGAGTTCAAGAAAGTCTTTAAGTTCAATTGTGAATTCTTTGAGATCCATCATTGATTCGAACTAAGTTTTGAGGAAGTAAATAAGAGAATGAGAAAATTCATATACATGAGTTCCATCTAGTTACTTAGACCTTCAAGTAGAATTGTTCATGTCCATAATTCTGCATGAACCCTATAAGTCGAACAATCTTGAGTTAAGAAGTACCTTTCAGTTCTCGAGTTGAGAAGTTCATGCTCATAATTCCGCATGACCCTCCAAGTTGAAAACCATGAAATCATCCATAAACATGAGATCATGAACCTTGAATCCATATTTCATTTCAAGGAAGTTAAGAGTCAAGTCTAGAAGTTAAGAGTAAGTCAAGGTCAAGTTTCCTGAAGTCTTTCACAAATGTTTTCACTTTGTTTTAAAGACATAAAGTTCAAGTCAAGTAAAGAGTTGAGTTCATTTCTCAAAAGCTATAAGGGAACTAAGTATTCCCTAAGAGTTAAAGTTTTTGGTTATGTAAAGAGAAAGAGTTGAGTTCACTTCAAAAAACCTATAAGGGAACTAAGTATTCCATAAGATCTAAAGTTTGAAGTAAAGTAAAAAGCAAGAGTTGAGTTCATTTCTTAAAAAGATATAAGGGAACAAAGTATTCCCTAGAGGTTTACAAATGTTTCACATTTGAGTAAAGAAGAGAACTAGAAGTTCCAAAAGTTTTTTGAACTAAAATGGGAACATTGATTCCAACAGGAGATTTTTTAAAGCTAATAGGTTCAGTAAATTATCTCAACCCAGAGGAAGGAATTTTTATTGAAAGCATGAGCTAAAGTACATTTTTGGGAGTAGTATTGAGCACCGATGTGGAGATGAGAGTTCATATTAACTCAATTCTCCATGTAAACCATATATTCAACATGGGAATTGACGTGTCATACTTTTTATATGATCATGTAAGGAGAGCTAGTGGATCCACTAAGTTGAGTTAGGTCATATACCGATGAAAAGATGTAGGATGGTCCTCTTGCAACATGTGGTAAGACGTTGTATCATCACTTACGCTCAAATTCAATTTTTTAATGTCATTCAGGTTCCTTGACGTCCTAGACATCCATTCATGTAATCAAATTTAGAAATAGATCTCTCATATGTTACCATATTTCTTAGACCTCACTGGCTCCAATTTCTAATGAGTTCACTAGTTGGACTCATTTAGGGATATATTTTGATAGGATTAATGTCCTCAAATGCATATTTTGTCTCTAAAATATATTAAAACCTTAATTTTTAGGTATTTTGAAATTAGAGACAAGGCATGAACACTATATAGGAAAGAGGAACAAAAACACCTACATAAACGAAAAAATGAACATATGATAATTGTCAAATCCTAAAACTTGAACCCTAATCGTTTAGACGATGCCTACAGAAGTATCCCCGCCTTTTGTTCGAGTGAGTTGAATTCTGAAGGAAACATCAAATCGGCGGAGAAAAAGAGTCATCGATGTGTCGCCAGTAGTTCCACAAAGCAGTACGGTATCGCCGAATGATCTAAAACACGAAGATGTTGTAGTCTAGCACAAGACAGTGATGAAGCTCCTAAACCGAGTTGATCGGCGATCCCGACTAACTGCATCGAGTGGTCCTTCGCAACAGAAATTAATAAAAACTGTAAATACCCATTAGTATTTTTAACATAGTATCAAATTTTTAGAGAATTTTCAGTATTGAGCTGTAATTTATAGAGTTCTCTTTTTATTTTTGAGTTCTAAGTTTGAAGGGGGTTTTGAAGAACTTGAAGATTCAAAGGGTTAGATCTCCTAGAATTTGGTCTTGGGTCTTTTTGATTCTTCAGTTTTGGCTTGTATCAAGACTTAAATATTCATACCCATTTGAATGCAAACTCATTTTAGTTTAAATTTCTATCTTTTATGCATGTAGAGCTAAAACCCCAATTCCTGGGGGTGTGATTTTGTGAGTATAGGTTAGATTATCTGTCGGGTGTTGCTTGTTGATGGTTTATTTGTTGTTTACATGTGATTTCGTGTACTAGTCGTTTATGAAATTAATCAGGTTATAGTTTCAAATACAATTTCACCTCTGTGTTTTTGGCTTGCTTGAGAGAGAGCTCATAAAACTAAGACTACTAAATTGATGGCCAGTGGGAGTGGGTCGACTTGAGGTTCAGCTAGAGAGAGTGAACCCTAATAATTCTCCCATACACTTAGCTCGAGAGAGTGAGTGGGATAAGGTGGAGGTTGTTCTTCATAAGGCAAGTGTGTGTCAGAGAGGAACCCATTTGATTCAGTGTAAGTTGTTAGAGAGAAAATTTGCTCCCTCTATAGTCTATCCTAGTCACAAAGGTTCAACAAATTAATCATCAAAAGCATGTATCCAATAGTTTAGTCTAGGTCCTATTCCTATGACATCCCAAGAATCTCGTCTCCCATTAGTCTCTCTTATTTTACTATTTGAGCTATAACATTCGATTGCTAAAAAGCATTGTTATTTAACGTTTGTGTCACCCCTTAGATTTAATATGTTTGTATTCGACAATTTTTTTAGCTATAACTTATTAGAAATTAATTTTATTCATCTATTCATTCTCAAAACCACTACCCGTGGAAACGACCCCAACCTTTTGTTGGGTTACTATACTAGTGTACGATCATAGGCACTTGAATTGAAATTTGTATCTGTGATGACCTCACCAATTAGTTTTGTCCAAATATCGACTTGGCAAGGTAATCTCTAGTTACTATGAAAATTTTCTCTAGCCCTAATTATTTCCCCATTGGCTTTTCCCTAATGACGGAAATCAGGTGATTATAATAGATACAAATTTACCCATCACTCATCCTCAAGTGATCAACTTGGAAATATTGGCTAAAGTAAGGGTAGAGTAGTATCTGAAACGTAAAATTACTGGGGATACTTGTCTTGCATGTCCTTAGCTTCCGAACATCGTGATCAAGAATTTCAACTAGTTCTTCCTCATACCGAAAGTCTTGTTTAACAACATTGAGTCTCAGTTTATGATATAATCCTCATCCCCAGCCAACCTAATGAATACCTATAAATATTCCAATACAATGCCTAAATACATTCATCACAATACTTGAGCGAGAATTATTATTGTATGTACACTTAGTTAGCCACAATGCTATACCAGATAACCACCAAAGTTGATCGTACACATGTCTGCAACATCTTATCAAAGACATTGACATAAACATCAAAATGAATCCTTTGTCGCATAACCATGAATAAATCCTAAATCAAAACTCACCACAATTAGAGGTAAACCTAAACCAACCAACACACAATCATACTACCCAAACAATTATAGTTCTTATCAATATCTCCATCTCACAACCCAATTTCCCATGCGTTTAATATATCCAAATATAAAAACCCTCCAACAACACTATCGAAATGCTTTATTTATTAATTACAGATTACCTCTTAAGAACAGTGACTTGGATCCAATAATCCCCACATTCAATCACACATAATCGATAAATGACCTCAACGATAAGATGAAATATTAGATTGTCGGACAATCATAAATACACATGGTAGCTCTTTTATAAGTTCTCATATGCAAGGTGGTACATGTACAACTGCTAAAGTATTTTAAAAACTCCAATACAATACCAATTATGTCATTCGAAATAACAAAATCTTGCCAATCTTACCACTCAACCAAGAGAACATCGCAAGATTTGGTTCCCCTGATCAACCACTAGGGATCCACCAAAAATATGAAAATACATGAGAGCATAACTAGTGAATCATACTCACAATACTAACAACCATCATAAGAACTCCCACTATTTACTTTATTACAAACCAACACTTTTTAAAAGAAACCTTTGTTAGGTTTCAATCAATAGTAATAAACTTTATGACTTTACCCAGGTGTAAGTCCTTCCATAGGTTCAATACCTGATAAAATTGATCATTCTCACCTTGACAATTTATGCCTCGATTATCCCTTACAAACAAGTACAATTTTAAAATTTCAAAGATATACAGGTATGTCAAGTCAATGGTTCTCAAATTGAACCCAATTCAATGGTCCTCTCTGGGGAACCATACCTAAATTGTTAGCATACTTATATGTGGTACCCGAACCAATGTTTATGCCAGAACATAGAACCTGATACCATAATATGCTAAAACGTGCCAACCGATCCTATACTTATACCAAAACATAGCAATCAATATAAGTTATTGTCTTGGAATGCAACACCCGATCCATTAAACAAATCATAATAACAATCACAACGTGTATTCTCACAATCATATAAGAAGAGGTGATTCATGGCATGTAATTCTTTGTTCATACTTAGTTACATTAGGTGTGATCAATATAGGATTCATTCACATACATGAATGCATTACAATGAAGCAGTTCCTAACTTACATTCCAAAAACTATCATAACCATCAGCTTCCTCGAATCTAAGTTTGAGTCCCCTAAGGCACTGGAATCTTCCCTTTCCGGTCTAAAAAAAATCAATAGAACACAAGGATCAACAATAAAAGGTCTAATTATCAAGACTATAACTAACTCAATAACACTAGACCAAACCCATGATTCACATACCCATATTAGGGCTTTTCCCACCTTAATTCCAATATCCCAACCTTCCCCTATCGATAAGTACCCAAGAAACTAAGTTCTATGGATCAAAACATGAATTCGAGGAGAAAAATCTTACCTTTAGCCTTAATAATGGTTACCTTTAGCCTTCATAATGGTGGAAAACCATCAATAACACACCTGGGGTCGTTCCTGAGCTATCAAAGTCGAAAAGTGCATGATAAAACATTTTTGGGGGTTTATATCTGACTTAAGTCGTGTCTTTCCTTCTGTGGAAGCCGCAAACCACCACAGTTGCCCCGCCATGGAGGGAATAATTCCTCTACAGCAGCCTTCATGGAAACAATGATAAAATTTAAGAATTCCAAACCCCTATTTCACAACACACCATCATCCCAAACACTAAAAAATACCCGTTATCGCTAACATCATCTTCGAGAGTTATACTCATCCGAATTCAATTCGGTAAAGTCATACAGGTTGATTAATGTCTTAAGTATCCACTCATGTAATTGAATTCATTAATATATCTCTCAGTTTTTACCATATTTCCCTAGGCCTCAATGACCCCGATTTCATCCAAATTTAGACTAGGTTAAGATATATCAAGTTATGTAAAAGTTTTTTGACCCCAATTCTTTCCTCATTGGATTTTTATTGATGATGGAAATTTTTTCTTTAAAGCCAAACGTTTCAAACTCAAGTCCTGGATATAAAGAAAATCCTATTGGGAGTGTAATGACGAGTTTAGGATTTCAACTAATTTAGTGCTTAATATTGAAAGAATTAGTGTCATCAATGTAATTTTATGCTCATAGCTTATGTTAAAATGATAATATGCAGCAATGAAGGTAAAAGAGCATGGTAAGGACACTACAAGGCAAAAAAGGACCGGAAAACCTGAAATAATTGAAGTAAAGAAAAACTTACTCGCCAAAGCTACTCGCCGACTTTAGCTCAGCTAAGTTCCAGCAGGAAACCCATGGCTAAAACTAACTTGGCGATCAGATAAGTATTTCGGTGATGCTAATTTAGCCTGGCAAATGTTAAAAAGAGAGGTGGTACAAAAGCTATGTCCATAAGGTGAAAAAAGAAGCACTCGACGCATCGCCGACTAGATTGGAGAGCCTAACTACTTTGCCAAAATTTACAGACATGGTTAAAAGACAAGCCAAAAAGTCAAGAAAGGGGCACTCAGTGTATCGCTGATCGTGCTGGTGAGCCCGACTTACTTCATCGAGTGACTCCTATATGTCACGATCCAAATTGAATCGTGAGTGGAACCCACACTTAACCTCGTAAGTGGGCGGACCAAGGAATTCAAACCCCAACATATACATTTCACATAACTACGAATAAAAACAATAATGTGAAAGCTCCAAAACTTATTAAAGGAATCAATCAACTGAACCTCTAAAGTCTATAACATATTATCCCCAAGATCTGAAAGTCATCACATCAAGGATATCTAATCTTCAAATACTAAGTCTAAGAGTATTAAAGACACAAAAATAAATGAATAAAATTGTTTATGTCCGAAAACTAAGGACATCACATCATGAGCAAGAGAATCCAGACGAGCTTGGATAAATATCTCATCCAGGAACCTGATATGCGAAAGACTTGCTAGAGTTGAGAGCAAGTCGAATTCATTGGTTCACTCGCTGCACTCTACAAAGGAAAAACAAAGAAAACCACAAGTAGGGCTTAGTACGAGGAAACATGTACTGAGTATGTATCATTTCACTCGCTGCACTCCACAAAGGAAAAACAAAGAAAACCACAAGTAGGCTTTAGTACGAGGCAACATGTACAGAGTAGGTATCATCAGCCAATCCAAAATAGAAACTAATATATAACGAATAATATTATAAAATCAACTATGACACTAAACAGGTGGTTGTCAACAAATAACATGAACCAGTGACAACAACACTACGGTAAGTACGCAATCAATTACAATATCAAACACACATATGGGGACTTATGCCTCCACACCACATTCATTTGGGAAATGGTTTCTTTGAGATTGAGTACATTAATTTAAATCAATATCTTTTTCCTTTAATGTTTCCGTGTCAGAATGTGAAACCCCGATTCAAGAATACATGTCACAACGTGACACTCAGATAAAAAAATATCATGTCGGAACGTGACACTCCGATCCAAAAATACCGTGTCAGAGAGTGACACTCCTATCAAAAAAATTATTAATTTATCATTTATTATCACCACTTTTAAATTCATTAATGATATTTCATCAAGCCTTATTTGTTGAAGGCATCACTTTGATAAGGAGGGTTTTGAATTATAAAACTCACGGTCTCATGATTCCAGATCAATCACACACCACATAACGGAGCCGTTCAATCACACAATCAAGTACATAGAGAACTTCACAGTATCATTCAATGCATATCTATCGCTATTAAGATTTATCTATCAAATAGAATAAGCCAAAACCTACCTCCACCGAAAAACAAAGTCAAGCAAGCTACTTATCCAACACTTTTTTATTTTCTCAACTTCTCTAAACCTTTCCAATCTATCAAGTATATATGCATAATTTGTAAGTTAGTGAGTCTATAAGCACTCATATTATTCTATGTCTAGCCTAGACCCAAAAACTCACCTAATACTATAATCCATTTCCTAAAGTTCGAGCCTAAGGGTAAGTTTTGATTTCATCAATTATCATAACGACAGTGACATTCCAATAGTTCAATACACCTAATATTTAAATATCCATTTGAATCAAAATAATATGGTACAACACAAAAGTTCCATAACAACTTTCAACTATGACAAAGAATGAACGAACGTCCATCAACAAATATCTAATAGTTATATGTATAACTATTAACTCTAAGGTTAATAATCTATCTTGAACTAGAACATCCTTTACAGCACCAACTAATTATTTTAAAACTCAGTTAATTTTAATGTTATATTCTTTAACCACCAACTAAATTAATTATTAAAACTATTCCACTAATTTAATAATCTAGTTATGAATAGTCAAAAATACCCATTTAGAATCTATCGAAAAGTCTTTTATTGAATAAAAAGGCTCTACTACTCAAAACGATCAAATGGGTTGTTACACATTGCTAAAATTCTAAGAACGTAGAGATGAAATTTTAAAAAGAGTAAAATGAGTTCCCACATTTTTGTAATACCTTCTTTTTGAAATACCTAGAATTAGAACGAAACATTTTTGGAAAGAATGACAAATATGGAATTTGACTAAGTTATGTTGAGTATGAGTTTTTGGGTCAACTTCAAACAATCATAATTCTCTGTACAAGATGTTTTAGGTGTGATAAAAGATACTATATGAAAGGCATTTGAATTATCTTTCCAATGCAATTGTGTTTCCTTATTTTCGAGTGCGTATAATGGAGATACACCCTATTGAAGTAGGGTTGTCTGAATAAGGAAAGTTCACCAAATTTTAGAAGGGTCTTTTGGTGTTTTCTATAACCAATTGGTTTAATTCATCTTTAATAAATTAATTATGGTCTAAACTGATTTACTCTTCATAAGAGTGCGCTAGGGTTTTCAAAGAAGGGAAAAGAGAAGAAAGAGTTGTAGTTCGTCGTTCTTGATATTTCGCTTGTGGATTTCACTAAAGGTTAATCCGTACGAGGTATGTGAGATCATATAGCGTTGGATTCTTCCACCCACACGCCAATCACTATTTATTTAAACATATCTACATTCTTGAAAGTAGAGTAATCGAGTTCTTAATAGATATTGTTGAAGTTTCTATTGGAATCTTTATTACTGAGTTGTTGACAGAGTTAGTTTCATGATATTTGAAGTAGGTTTTGAGTTGATTCTTGTATACTTTGGTTGGGTATTCAAATCTAAGTGTCTAGGGAAGGAACTAATCAAATCTAGACGAATTAGACTCGAAAAACGAACAACGAAATTCATTAAAAATATGGGGAATGGGGGTGGGGCATCGCGCTACTAAGAGCGCCCCACAACAGGTTCTATTGTTTGGGCTCTGGGGCACCGCATCACATAGAGCACCCCAACACAGCTTCTGTAGTTTGGCCTCTGGCGGTTGGCGCCACTAAGAGCATGTCACGACCCAGAACGAGTCGTGAGTGGCACCCACACTTAACCTCCTATGTAGGCGAACCAAGAAATCCAAACCTCGACTTATTGTTATCATTCAACTCGCAGAATACAAAAAAACAATGTGGAATCTTAAATCTTATTAATATATGAAACACAAATCTACTAAAGCCTATTAACTATCGTTTTCCAAAACCTGAAAGTCATCACATTAAGGACATCTAACTTTCAAATACTAAGTCTAAGAGTATTAAATACACCAAAATAATTAAATTTAATAGTTTATGTCCGAAAACTAAGGACATCATGTCATGACGAAGAGAATAGAACAAGAACTTGACGAAGTAGCTCAACCTGGGACCTGATATGCTTGAGACAGGCTAGAGCTGAAGGCAAGTCGAAGTCGCTGGTACATCCACTACACTCCATAAAAGGAAACGAAAACACAAGTAGGGCTATGTATGGGGCAACATATATTGAGTAGATATCATCGGTCAACCCAAAATAGAAACTAATATACAATGAATAACAGTATGAAATGAACTCTGACACCTAACTGGTAGCAAGCAACAAACAACATGAACAAGTGTCAACAACGTTAAAGTAAGTACGTAATAAGTCAACGATATCAAGATCCAAACCAAACCATTTGGGGAATTGAGTTCTTTGAGACTGAGTACATTCTGTTAATTCAATATGTTTTTCCTTTAATATTATCGTGTCGAAATGTGACACTCCGATCCAAGAATACTGTGTCGTAACGTGACACTCCGATCAAATTATACCGTGACGGAACGTAACACTCCGATCCAATTATACCGTGACGGAACGTAACACTCCGATCCAGTTATATTATTAATGTATCATTTATCATCACCACTTTCAATTCATTGATAATATTTCATCAAGCTTTCTTTATTCAAGGCGTCACTTTGATAAAGAGGGTTCAAAAATATAAATTCCATGGTCTCAGGATTTTAGACCAATAACAAAACACACAACCAAGCCACACAACCACGCGCTCAAGTACATAGAAAACTTCACAATATCATTTAATGCATATCAATCACTATTAAGAGTTTACTATCAAATAGCATAAACCATAACCTACCTCCACCGAAAAACCAAAATCACGCAAGCTAAGTCCACAATGATTTTCCTTTTCTCAATGTCTTGAAACATTCCAATCTATCAAGTATACAATATTTGTAAGTAAACACGCTAAATTATTTGATCAAGTTTCAACCTTGATCTCAATTTATATATCAAATCCTACATTTCTTAAATTCAAGCCTGAGGTTAAGTCTTAATTACTCCAAACATAACTTTAAGGGTATTCAAACAATAAAATCCACCTAATATTTAATTTGGTATACTGATATATCAACACTTGACTTATAGTAGTATAACTTTAAGAAAAGAATCCAAAATTTCCCAAACTAGGTGTGAACCATAATCTACATACATGAGATATGCAGAAACTTACCACATTATTGTATGTTCATTTCCCACTACAGTTAACACAAGATTTCTCTAGTAATCATTTGACAATCATCAATTACTTATTAATTTTAATATTGTCCCCATATTTAATTCTCAATTAAGTATATAAGTATATTTATTATGTACCACTTATCCTCTTATAACAACCAATTATACATATTATCAATTCTATTTGACGTTATAGCAGTACCACATTCTTTAATCATTATACAACTCTTCGTTAATCAATAACAATAAATATTCATAACCACATTCTTTAATCATTATACAACCCTTCGTTAATCAATAACAATAAAGATTCATTTCCCACTTTCAAAACGTAACAGTATATACAATCACCTTTAATCTCTTGTAACACCATATGTACACATATAAATTTAGCACTAATTTCTTTACCATTTTAACAATTCCAATCATTAAATGCAATTAAATCCACCAAATTTAATAACCCATGTTTTGCAGAACTCAACATGTTTATTCCCTTAATAATAAACCTACACGTAAGAAGCAATTTCAATTGAATGATTCAATTGCTTATAAACCCATAACGTCACCAACTAATTTTATTCGTAAACATAATAATGTAATAATCTAACTCCTAACTCATCCAATAACATGAATAAGATAAGCCTTAAGCTTTTTGAAGTTTACTTGAAGTTTTTCCTTCAACCTTGTCGGTGGTGTTAAGAACCAAGAAGAAGAGGCGCATGCGATTTTCCTATAATCAAATAATATTAACACTATTTATTATTTATCTAATTATAAATATGGTAAATATATACCCACTTTTTATTTTAAGGTTATTTTCGGATTTAAACATCAACTAAGTATATTATTAAAACTACCGAACTAATTTCATAGAAATAATTATGGATAGTACAAAATATCCATTTAGAATCTATTGGGAAGTATTTTATGAAATAAGAAAAATCTAGTATTCAAAACGATCAAAAGAGTCGTTATAGAGCACCAGGGTCACCAGGTTATTTGTCCTTTCCCAATTCTTTCTTTTTGGGTTCCCTTGAAACATACCCATATTTTCTAGTTTATATCTACACTCGAGAGTACGTATAAACACCATTATATCATCCATACACATGAATCATAAAGTTGAATCTATCAATTGAAATTTCAAGGAAATTTAAGAGATAAGTCTAAAGAGTTCTTAGAGTCTTTTTACAAATTCTTGAAACTTGTTATAAGACTTGAGTTTTTAGTTGAGTAAAGAATAAAGAGTGAAGTGCATTTCTTCAAAAGAGTATTTTGGTAATATGTATTCTCAATGAGTAAATTCTTTCACATTTAAGCAAGAAAGGAAACACTAATTTCCAAAAGAGCCTTTGATCTAGTTTTCTTTAAAGAGTAAATGCTTTCATAATTAAGCATGAGAGGCAACATTGATTTCCAAGAAAGCCTTTGGGATAGTTCTTGAGAAATTATCTCAAATCACAGAAAGAGTTATGTTTTTAAATATAAGAGCTGGTACATTTTTGGGTGTAGTATTGAGCATCGATATAAGAGAGAGTTCGACAACTCACAACCTTCATAAAACATATAACCAACGTGGGTATAAAAGGGTCATACTTTTTAGATGATTCATTAGTAATTTTTAGCATAAACTAGTGGATAGACTAAGTATTTAGGTTATATATCCCCGACAAGGTATAGTACAGCCCTGTCAACGTGATGCAAAATAATGTATCATTGCATAACTCTTAAGTGATGGTTGTCGGTTGGAGAGACTCCCACAATTATATTTTGTATTCTTATATACATAGAGATTTATAGTATTGTTACATACAAACAAAGTTTATATTGTATATTTTCATAGAAACTGAGTTACCATTGTATTTCCAAATACATAGAGTTGTTATCCATATTTTAAAAGCTTTACTTTATATTGGATTTATATTATTGCTTTATAGTGGAATTATTTAAGTTAATACCAGGTATGTTCTTTCAGTTCCATTTCAAGTATGTCTTGTTTTAGAATTCGCCTTGCAAGCTCGTAAATTCAATGTACTGATGCCAGTTGGCCTACATCTTTTTATGATGTCTATACAGGAAGCTAGTATCAACATCTAGTGCATCGTTGATCTAGTTGAGCTTTAGAGTTGTTTGTGAGCCTCCTTAATTCTGGAGGATCCCCTATTTATTTATTTATAAGTTTAGTTCATTAAGATATCATGGATCTTGTCCCGACGCCTATTTCAGTTATTAGAGGCTTCATAGTAGCTAGTTGATATTAGTACTTCAGTTTTTCCGTTTTAAGTTTTTATGTTGAGACTTGAGTTGCAACTTGGGCTAGTTGAATGTTGATTTTTAAATCATTCCAACTTATTTTTTGAGAAAATTTTGTTTGTTTGTATTTCAATACATTCTTTTATCATGAGTAAGTCTTCCATTAAGAGTTAAGCCTAGCCAAGGGTTCGCTTGGGGCTAGCAATGGTTCTCGAGTGGCACTCCTTCCTAGGGTGCAGGCTTGGAGCATGAAAAACTTGGCATCGGAGCACAAAGTTCAAGAATCCTAGGGAGTCTAGGAAGTTGTCACCACTCAAGTTAGACAGAGGGAGAATATACAAGAAGTGGCTGAAACTTCAAGGATTCGTGAGTTTCTAAGGATGAAACTTCCAAGATTCATTAGTTCAAGTGTTGCTCAGGCTCAAACAAACTTTGTCGAAAAGCTTTAGAAGGTCTTTGAAATTCTGCAGATTGTTGATACTGAGAGTGTTAATCTAGTTGCATACAAAATGAAGGATGTCGCTAGAATCTGGTGTAACACCCAAAAAATCTAATGACATAAGCTAGAGCCTAACACGTAAACTAGTAGCTTAAATAAGGTTAATATGATGGTTATATGGTCCTAAAGTAACTTCCCTAACTTTGTACTAAGGTCCTAAGTTCCTATAACTCAAGCCATGGGCCCAATAACCCCCAAGGGTCCTTGAGGAGGACCCCAAGGGAAAGTCCAAAAGTTGTTAAAAACATTTAGTGACCATGATTGGGCACCCACGAGCCGTAGGTGGGCCCACGCTCCATGGATGGGAGGCGTGGGTCGATACTTAGTCTCCCCAATATTTCCCCCATTTCCCCCTCTGTAACCTGAATGACGGAGCACACCATGGGGCATGGCTCGTAGGTTCAGTCAAGAGGAAGGTGGGTTGATAAATTCCTAATTAATTAAGGTTGAGGAAGGTTAGTAATAGTTATTTTAGACATATGTAAGTATTTTTGTTTATTAACCAACACTTTTAACACCTCACAACTCACAAACTCAAACTCAACCAACTCCCCTCTCCAAAATATTTCTCTCTCTAGACTCCATTGAAGAGCAAAGTCAAGATCAATCTAGGGTTCCAAGAATCAGTCTTTCTTCCTCAATTTCTTGTGGAATTCGACCTAAGGTATGGATGTTATTTATCTTTCGAAAGCTTTCACCCAAAAAGACCCTTCAAATTGAGTTTTCAAGATTATAAATTCCCCAAACTTAGTGTTTTTCAATCTTCAACATGGGTCTTTCTCTAAAATGATTTAAATTGTTTAATTAAGGTTTGTTATGGTCGATAATAATAATTTAAGTTTGATAATAATGGTGTATTGTTTTATTTTGATGAAAGTCTCCCTTGGACCAATGATTTCCCCTTCTTTCTAAAGTATGAACTAAATTATATCTTGATTGACTACATAACCTTGACAATTGATCATGTTTACATTATTTATGTTATTGAAACATGATATTTCTCTATCTAGTTTGGTAATTCTAGAAGTTAGGGTTTATCTTTATTTTTAGGCTTGAAAAGCAATTTAATAGGGTTTGTATATATTGACAAGGATTGTATATGAATTCATGATTTCCTTAAATGGTGATGATTTTATGACTATTGTGTATTGATGGTTTTGATTGCATGATTTTTCTTCCCCAGCCCTTACACATGACTTTGTATGAATGACTATGATTACGGTAATCTCGTTGTGTTGATTGAAAGGATATTCTCGTGAAAACACTATGAATAATATGTGAAAGGTTTACTCACATGTTGATGATTCTAGGGTTGAAAGGACATTCTCACTTAATGAGTCAATGAGCTATTATTTTGATACGTTGTTGAGTGCCTAATGCATTCTTTAATGAACATGAAGTTGGGTAAAGACATAATGTGACTTTTAAATGGGAATTGTAGCACCCAGTGGATATGGATATGAGATGGAAGCTTTTAGGCTAGAAAGTTTAGCTTCCTAAAGTAAGAATCTCATGAGATGGAAAATTTTTAGTTTAGAAAGTCCGGGCTACAAGTAGCAATATCCTTATCCCATAATTATGTGCCCACATTGGTCTTATCTAGTGATCGACCTAAAAGATAATATGTTCGTTCTACCTTAGGCAAGTAGGACATCTCTTTTCAGTGTGGGAGTAAGACAAAGAATTCAATTTAGCTCACATGATCTATGTCCGTTAAGGATATTTTCCCTATATGGTAAGAATATGAATTATGTTAATAATATTCACTTTGGTTATGACTTCTTAAGGGGTACTACTTCTTATTTGTGGCGTATGGTACTTGACTTATGCATTGAACAAGTAGACTTTAACTGGGGTTATGGTGGGGTTCTCTTATGTCATGAAGCTTATGGATTATTTATGCAAGATATGTATGTATGTTAAGATTGACTTTACTTGTTACAAGTTATGAACATGAATCACTCCTTATGTATGTTAGTTATGGATGAGGTTAAAGTAAGATATGTATGATGTTGGTGACCTAAATGTGATACTTAGAATTTGGTAAGGTTATGATATCTGACCATTGCATTGCACTTGTATGGTTATGGGTTGCTTATATGTTGCTTTGACTTATGTTACTTCGTTTACATGACTAATATCTTTTGAACTTGATAAATGCATGATTTTAACTAAATATCCCTTTTATACATGTTTGTGCATGACTTATGTAGTTAGTACATTATTGTGATAACCCATATTTTCCACATTATTTTAGTGTAGGTTTCAGTCGTTGAGACGTTGTACTTGTTTCAAGTAAATCTTGGGTTGCCTATTCCCTAGGCTTGGTGAATCCTCAAGTTTGAGGACAAGATTTCATCTTTTCTAGTTTCTATTGTACTTTCTATTTTGAGGCTTTATTGATGTAAATGGCTCTTAACTCTATTTGTACTCTCTATTGTATTAGATCATTAATGAGACAAGCTTAGACTCTTATGTTCGTTTATGAAAAAGAAGTTGACTTCGATTGTAAAAGTTTTGAATTTTCCACATTAATTTATGTCTTGATGTTATAATTATACTAAGGGATTATATGAGACCCCCTTCAAGTTCAAGTATGCCATTTTACTTCTAGGGGGTAACCCTGGGTCGTGACATCTGGTTTGACCAATGCAAAAAGGATTAAGTTGAAGGTGCACCACTTATGAGTTGGTCTTTGTTAGAGGAGACCTTCTTATGGAATTTCTTTCCCCATGAACTACGGGAAGCAAAGGTACAATAACTCCTTACGCTTAAGCAGGAATCTATGAGTTTTTATGAGTAGAGTCTGAAACTCACCAAACTTTCCCGCTATACTGTAGAGATAGTTGCTCACATGAGAGGCAGGATGAGTATATTTGTTGTTGGATTGTTTCATTTGTCAAGTAAGAATTACAACGCATTTATGCTGATAAGGGATATGGACATGACAAGATTAATGATCCATGTTTAACAGGTTTAGGAAGAGAAGCTGAAAGATAGGGAAGAGTTCTGAAACAAGAGAGCTAAAGATAGGGAATGATTCGGGATGTAGAGATTAATGTCAACTGGTAAGCTTTCCAATGGAAGCACAAGGGACCTACTTTATCATCTGCTAGTGCACCTGCACCAAGAAATAGAAGTGCGTTTAATAATCCAAATTCACAGAATTTGAGAGCTAGACCAGCAAATCTCTATGTAGAGTGGCATAAAGAGGTAGTAACACTATTGCATGTACTAAGTGTGGTAGGATCGATCCAATCCGCAGTGTGCTATATATGATGGCTCCACTAGGTGCTTCAAGTGTGGTATGAACGACCATTTTATGAGAGATTGGCCTAAGAATAGGTAGGGTAATTGTAATGGAGGAAATAGAGCCCAGTATTCTTCAATTGCCTCACGAGAAAAAGATGCATCTAGAGGTGCTAATACATAAGGGGCAGGCGGAGAAGGAAACTGTCTGTATGTTATCACTAGTTACCTATAGAAAGAGGATTAGTCAGACGTTGTCACTTGTATGATCCACATCTTTCACATTGATGTTTATGCTATGGTAGATCCAGGAGCAATTTTATCTTTTTTGACTCTTAATGCTGCGATGAATTTTGATGTTCTTCTTGAGAATCTTCTTGAGACCTTCAGTGTTTCTAGACACGTTGGTAATTCTATTCTAATAGAGATAGTCTATCGTTATTGTACCATTTTTGTCAATCACAAGAGCGCCATGGCTGATTTAGTTGAGTTAGACATGATAGATTTTGATGTCGTTCTAGGTATGGACTAGTTTCGTGCCTGTTATGCCTCAGTTGATTAAAGAACTCGAATTTTTAAGTTCCAATTTCCCAATGAGTCAGATATAGAGTGGAAGAGTAGTTGAACAGTGCATAAGGGTCGTTTTTTACGTACCATAAGGCGAAAAAGTTAGTTTCCAAGGGGTGTGTTAGTCCGATTTAATGACTCTAGTCTTGAGATACCTCATATGCAATCAGTCTAGTAGTAAAAGAGTTTCTAAAAGTCTCTCCACATGATCTTCCCAGATCCCTCCTAATAGAAAAATATACTTTTGTATAGATATTCTTCCCGATACTAATCCTATCCCTATTCTTCCATATAGAATTGCACCAACATAGTTAAAGAGTTGAAAGCGCAGTTGAAAGATCTCCCGGAGAAAGGTTTTATGTGACCAAGTGCCTTATCTTGGGGCGCTCTGGTCTTATTTTTTAAAAGAAGGAAGGTTCCCTTAGAATGTGTATAGATTACCATTAGTTGAACAAGGTTACTATCAAGAATAGGTATCTTTTTCGGAGAATCGATGATCTCTTTGATTAACTTCAAGGTGACACTTGTTTTTCTAAGACAAACATGAGATCTAGCTATCATAAGTAGAGAGTAACGGAATGTGATATTCCAAAGACAAATTTAAGGACCCGCTATGATCATTATGAGTTCCTAGTTATGTCCATTGGTTTGACCAATTCTCCTACAGTGTTCATGGACCTTGTGAATAGATTATTCAAGCCTTATTTAGATAGGTTTGTTATTGTAATCATTGATGACATACTAAACTATTAAATGAGAAATAGTTAAATGAGAGATCTTAGTTGGTTCCAAATAGAAATGGGGGGAAATTTTAGTTGGTATGACAAAGATGATAAGAGTAACCCCGCTTTATACCCAGGCCAGCCATCATTAGAGGACGAATGATCCCAAGGGGGAGATATTGTAACACCCCATGATTTTATTCAAACTATGACTCGAACAATCCTTCGTAGTGAGTAAGTTTTTAACAAGGAATTAAAAATTTTCCTAAGTGTTAAGGTCACTAGATGTAGCACCTTGAGATCCAAGAAGAAATAGAGAGAATTCATTGAAGTCATTCCTAAGATCTTCTATGTTTTGGGTCAACTTCAAATGACCATAACTCTCTGTCAAGGATGGGCTAGTTAGGCTAAAAGATATATAATAAAAAGTATCTTAATTACTTTTCCAATTCCACCGAGTTTGCTAAGTTTTAATGTTGGATGAGTAAGATATGCCCTTTTGAAGTCAAGTTTCCCAGTAGTGGAAAGTTGCCCGAAAATGATAAGGTGTATTTTGGTATTTTACTTACCCAATTAGTCCGGGTAGAAGAAGAGTAATGCAAACTTATCATCTTTTCAACAAAATCGTAATGAAATTGTTCCATCATCTGCTAGTGCACCTACACCTACACTAAAGAACAGAGTTGAGTTCAAGAATTAGAATTTGCAGAATTTTAGAGCTAGAACTGCTCAGTTTCAAGGTAGTGTGGCACATGGGGCCAATTGCACTCCTGCATGCACTAAATATGGGTGGAACCACCTAGGAGTGTTTTGTGATGGCTCCAAGGTTCAGTTCAAGTGTGGTTAGGCATGTCACTTCAAGAGAGAGTGCCCTAAGAACATGTAAGGAAATTGTAGTGGGGGAAATAGAGCCCAATCTTCTTTAGTGGCTCCGCCAGATAGAACTACACCTAGAGGACCTACTTTAGGAACGAGCATAGGAGCAAACCATTTGTATGCTATAACCAGTCACCAAGAGAAAGATAATTAACTGTATACCGGTATGATCAAAGTCTTTACTTTTGATGTATATGCATGTCCTGAACCAGGTGCAAGCCTATATTTCGTGACTCCATACATTTCTATGAATTTTGTTTTTTTTTCTAGCAACTTCTTAAGCCCTTCAGTGTTTCCACACATGTTTGTAAGTGTATTCTAGTTGACAGAGTTTTGTGATTGTACCATTTCTGTCAATCACAAGGTCACCATGACTTATTTAGTAGAGCTAGACATTATGGACTTTGATGTAATTTTAGGTATAGGCTAGGTTCATGCTTGTTATGCCTTAGTTGATTGTAAAAATCAAGTAGTTAAGTTGCAGCCTCTTAATTAGCAAGTTATTGAGTGGAGGAATAGTTTAGTAGTGCCTAAGGGTCGTTTTAGTTCGTACATCAAGGCAAAAAAGTTTGTTTCCAAGGGGGAATCTATCACTTAGTTTGAGGTTATGACTATAAAGTTAAGACACCACCTATTCAGTTAGTTCCAGTTGTAAGTGAGTTTCTATAGGTCTTTCCAGATCTTATCGGAGTCCCACCTAAGAGAGAACTATTCTTCGATATAGATACTTTTTTTGATACTCGGCCTATCTTTACTCCATAATATAGAATGGCTCCATCCGAGTTGAAAGAGTTAAAAGAGCAGTTGAGAGATCTCCTTGATAAAGGTTTTATTTAGCCCAGTGTCTTGCCTTGGGGCGCTCATGTCGTATTTGTAAGGAAGAAAGATGATCCTCTTAGAACGTGTATTGATTATCGCAAATTGAACAAGATTACAATAAATATTATCTATCCCCCTTCATACAATTGATGATATCAATCAACATCAGGGTGCCACTTGTTTTTTAATAGACACTTCAGATCTGGCTATCATCAGTGAGAGCAAGAGAAAGTGACATCCCGAAAAAATCATTCAAGACCCATTATGGTCATTATGAGTTTCTAGTTATGTCTTTTGGTTTGACTAATGTTCCTATAGTGTTCATGGACCTAATGAACATTGTTTTTATTAGCCTTATATTAATATGTTTGTTATCATATTCAATGATGACATTCTAATTAATCGAGGAATGAGAAGGATCATGCTAGTTATATCAGGTTAGTTCTTCAAACACTAAAGGATAAGAAGTTTTATGCCAAAATTTTCAAGTCTGAGTTTCGGCTTGAGTCAGTGGCATTCTTAGGCCATACTGTTTGAGGTGAAGGGATTTGAGTTGACAATCAAAGGATTGAGGCAGTGCAAAATTTTTTTAGTCCCACATCTCCAACTATATTAGGAGTTTCATCGGATTGGTTGGTTATTATAGGAGGTTTCTTGAGGGCCTCTCATATATTTCACCCCCATTGACAAAGTTGAATAAGAAGACATTAAAGTTTGAATGGTCTGAAACTTGTTAGAAACACTTCTAGGAATTGAAAACACGATTAACTACTATAATTTCACTACTTAAATTCAATCAAGAATAATAATCCATAGTTCTTAACAAAGAAAAAAAATCAAGCTATGCCTTATGAGAATTCAATAAAAAATCGAGTATGAATAATTTCATGGTATGATGAGAATTTCCATGAATCCGGACAATTGTAAGGTGTTGATGCATTAGATTCAACAACTTGTAAATTATGAAATGCCTATAGATTAAATACAAATTTAAAATAATAGATTAAATTCTAGTATGAATCAGTAAACCCACTTAACAAAGAAAATATACCATCCATTCTATTTTGCACAACCTATAATAAAAACAAACTCTTTAGAAAAAATCACACAAAAAATAGGATGCAGAAGGGAAAGAGGAGGGTGGCCAAAGGAATGTGTTAAGGCAAAATAGATATGGGGTTACTGATTGGGTTTGAAGTTTTAGGGGGAAAGCTTTGATATTTGGCTATTTTTAATGTTTTAGAGGGGAAAGGGTAAGTCTAAAATGTGAATGAAAAATGAGAATATTATTTTGTGCTTATAGAACAATATTTTATTATTATAATTATTATTATCCATATTTTCTATTAACTAGTAGCAACTATAAATTAAAAGTTTTTTTCTTAAAAAGGTAACTAGTAATAAAAGAGTTTAAATAAAGTTTAAATACAAGTAAAAATTAATACGATTGTTGGTTTAGTATCTATATAGATATTTCTAAAAGTAACTTTAACAAAATTTGGAGGTTGGTAATTTTCACAAATTATACTAAATTGAGGCAATTTTCTGAACTCCATGATACAAATCGCTTCAAAAAGATTTTTACCACGGGTTAAAATTAAATGTCACAAAATGTATTAATAGTGGGTTTTGTTGAAACTCCCACAAGTTAACCGCCAAAAGTTGAACATATTTTTTTAGTAAGAACTCAAAATTGCAAGATCAGTTGTAATAAGTTGTACTGATTTCGTCCACTTTTACCTCTCTCTTATACTTAAAATAAATATCCATGTTTGCTTGTCCATTTTTTAAAAAAAATCAAGAGATAATTTAGTAAAAATAAGTTCCTAATTTACCCTTATATATTAATTATTATAGTCATTTATTAACATATTTTTTTAAAAAATAATTTATCATCATTGATAACGCTCAATCACTCCTCAAAACATATTAAAAGAGTGAGTGGTCTTCTTCAATAAAACACCCAACTAAAGTTGTGGTTGAATCCCACAAGGAATGGTATGTCGTTAAGAGTTTAATTAGAGAATTAACAAGCAAATAATTCCAATTCATTTAAAATAAAAAATGGGTAGAGAAGTCCACAAATTTTGACAACACTAATTTAGATACCCAATTTACACGATCAAAAAATAGACATGATAACACCTTTCTTTTCCCACCAACACAAGTTAGTCTTAATCCAACAAAAATGAAAGAAAAGCCCAAAACAGTACAACTTAATATTCTATCAAAAATCACAAAATCTGTTTGTCACGTGTATAAGTCACTAAATGCATAAGTGCAAAATTAGGAAATAAGTACAAGTTTCAGTCTTTGTTTCTCAAATAAAACAAAGTGTAAGAAAAGGAAAAAGAGAGCCCACCGCACAACGAGCAATTATCTTTTCAAGTCCTTGACGAGCCTTGAGATTAATAGAAGGAGAAAGAGATCACATGGGTCCACGCTTGGAACTTACAATAGTGTAGAAGCAAAAGTGAGTACCAACAAGACGGTACCCAACAAACAACCTACTAAACAAGACAACTAGCTAGAAATCAAATACCCCTTACAATCCAAGCGAACCAACTCCTAAAACTACAACATGCATAGAAATAAGCCCTAGCAACTCTACAATATTAATATTCGTAGTTCAATCTTCACAATTGAACAATCAAACAAATCAAATAACTCAATCTCAATGACAAGTAGCTCAATCACACTAAACAAGAACTTCAACTACAATTCACAAATAAGTCACACATAAGCATCAAGTGTATCAAGTCACAATGATCATCATTAGCCGTAACCATTTTCCACCAGCTTTAAGCACTCACCGGCAAAGACCTCAACACAAAAACACTGGTCGACAAAGATCTCAGCATCATAACACTCGTCGGACATATTCCAAAGTATTCTTAACAACAACAAGATGAATGCCAAGGTCGTCCATGATGCGCTTAAGTCGCTCTTTGCTGTAATTGGGGAAAAGGCAAAACCAACCCATGAAAGTAAGAAATAAGGAAAGAATTAAATCTGATGCCATTGATTTACCGCGTAAGGATTTGCGCTCTCCAAGCAAGCATTAAGATCCTCTGTTCAATGGCATTACGATCAAACATATAAGATGCACCAACGATACTGTCACAGCTAATTTAAGTGCCAATGACCTCGACATAATAACACTCACCGATAAATACACCGACATAAAAACACTCCCAAACAAAGACCTCGACATAGTAACACTCTCCATCAAAGACCTCATATAATAACACTCACCGGGAAAGACCTCGGCATAAAACTACTCACCAACAAGGACCTCGACATATTAACACTTACCGACAAAGACCTTCACATAATAACATTAACAACAAATACCTCGCTGAAACAACTCATCACATGTCTCATCATGGTATCCACAATCAATTCATACAAGTAATATCTCACCACATGGAAGAGATAAAAAATCATACAATTCAATTCCACAATCATTCTTTCAAGCATTTCATCAATCAATCATTGATAATGTTCAAATATATTTCTTGAAAAAAAATATAAACGATCGTGTGCAATATATTTACCCAACTATGTGTCGGCGTCGATCCTACAGGAAATATAGAAGAATATTATCAATAGCGAATATTTAATTCAATAGTCTTTATATAAAAATGGGGGGAGGGGTTTAAATTGAAATAAAAATAAAAACAATAAAAAATACCTTTGAAATGAGTATTTATTTATATCCTAATCAACAAAAATAACTAGGAATGTGCTCCCCATAAGCTCATAAAGAGGTAATCCCAGTAATAGCAATTCTACCCTAGTGTTATGTATGGAAAGTGATAAGTTATATATCATCAAATGCTTGGTCCGACATCTAGAGAATTTCACCCCGTACCTTGGTCCGGCTACGTGTGTATAATTTAATAACCCTTACCTTTACTTTACATTAAGCATCATAATCGATGTATGGCCTAGTTATTACTTCGCACCAATCGCACTAGCCTATAAGAAGTATCCCACTAAATCTATGTTGATAGTTCTTTTATTATTAACTACTTCCTTGGTCCGACAAGTAGCAACAAGGTGAGTTCGAACGCGTGCACTCGTTAAAAAGACTTTTAAGCGAAAGAATTATCAATACATGCAATAAGCTGTTTGAGAATTGCTTAATTACTATTCATACTTTGTTAATCGTTAATGGTTCCCACAAACATAGTTGTGGAGTTTAGCTATTCATTATCTCAAAACACAATAAAAATTTATTAAAATAAATTTGCTTTTGTTAATCATAAAAAGTTAAGAACAATAACAAAACTATCTTTTATTAATCACAAATACAAATAAATAATAAAGGAGAAGAAAAAATAAACCACAATTCTCCGGCCTTCACGACGGCTGATACAAAGCTTCAAAGCTAGAAGAAAATTTATATTATGCCTTGTATCTTGTTTCTTGGCTTTTTTAAATAATAATTTCCTTGCCTTATTTATAAATGTAGAAAACCCTAAATAAAATAATTGAATCCAAATAAATTAGGAATTCAAAACTAAAAGGAATTGGAGTCCTTTTTCTTCTTTTTTTTCGCGTGAACTGTAGTTCCCGCCTCAATGAACGATTCTGCACCGCCATTTATTGGCCAGTGCATTGAGGAATTCCACGTGTCAGGCTGACAACTTATTCCTTAATTGTTTTGCAATTCGCAGCAACAATATGCACTTATTTATAAATATATCATTTTATTCACTTTAATCAATTAAGTTGTCTGCTTGATTTCCTTCTTCAATCTTCCATTTTAAATTTATTTTAGCTTCAAATTTCTTCATTTTCCACCAATTTAATCCTACAAATAAAATAAATAATTTAGAACAGTCCATAAAATATATGCTTAAAACGGACAAATATAAATAATAAATGCAAGGAAAATAATGGTTAAAAATATGTATTTTTACCTAACATCAACACCCCACACTTAAACTTTTGTTCGTCCTGGAGCAAACATTAAAGCTCAAATAAAAAACAATACTAGCAATGTCATCACTTTGGTTAATACAAACAATTAGGTCCTATACCAATTTAATAACATCAAGTAGACTTCTCAATCATTATGCAAGACATCCAAATAAACACCAAACCTCTAACTTCTTAACCTCAAGGAAAGACTTTGAACTCAGTCAATTTAAGCTTACTCACCTACTCTCATTAAAGAAAGTTAATAAAATAGCCTATCTATCATGAAACAAGTGCCTTTACAGAAAGAAATAGTCCATACACTCAATTCAAAAGATTGAATATAAATGAAGGACTTCATATCAAGAACAACTCTCACACTCACATATAAAATTCACATGTATGCATAAAGAACCGTATGCTTGCCCGTTATGTACATCTCCACTAATTTAACATGCTTGAATAGAATCAAATATGACTTTAACGGGTTGTAAGGTAGGCTAGGGGATGGGTAGGAAAACTATATAATAGTGACTTTCACTTCCTTAAGCACTTTGCAATTTTAGACTTCATCACTCATATTTTCTTCTCTTTCAGACCTCTTTTCAAAAATTATTTCACAAATAATTCTCATCATATCAAGAATGTTTCTGTTTTTTTATTCATAATAGACACCCTCAACTTGTGTTAAGGTGCACGATGTCCTTAGAAGGACCAGGGCCATCATCAAGGTAACTTCTTCTTTTTTTATGTCACATTCTATCAAAGAGGGCTTTTAAGCACTTTGTAGCTATCATTGATTACCTTTTCACTCATCCATTTCTTTTCCTCAGAGTTGATAATTAAAATAAGTCTATGCTATGATGCTCAAGGAAGCAAGGTGCAAAAACTAGGGATTCGACAAAATAGTCAAGGGTAAAATATGGCTACCAACAAAAGGCTACAAGCTCAAAAGGGCTAACTAGTGATAAAATATCTGAAAAAGGCTAAAATTTATAAGACAAATCAACGAAAGCCTATTATCATCTCCTAAACAAGAAACACTTTTTTTTATTTCGCTTCAATAACATGCAAGACAGTTTTAGACTTAGATGCAAAACACGGAATAAACAAAATTTCACCACACATGGCACAAATATCAATATAGATGGATCAATTCTACTTCTAACAGAGACAGGATCATAACAAACTACAAAATAAATAAGCTATATAAAATGTCACAACCATGAACCTAGAGGTCAAAAGGTTTGCAATTTCACTATTAATCAAGCATTCACAAGAAAGTACTACTTAAAATTAGGCCCAAATACTAAGTATCATATAACTCAAAGGGTTTTTTATTTTATCTCCAAAAATAATAATTAAAAAAAAATTATTCCTAAAATAAGTATAAAAAAAACATTCAATTCAAAAGGGACTATCCTCATGAAAAGATCCAAAAACAAAAGCCAAGGAACCCATCCTAAAAAAAACTCAATAAAACAGTAAAAACTAGGAGTTCATTCCTCCACCTCACACTTAAAAAGATGCTATGTCGCCAAAGCATTTAATAAAATATAAAACAAGGGTTAGGAAAACTCCCTGAGGCCGTTAGGCCTAGCTAGTAGCGTGTTCTCTAAATTTATATCATGGGTTGTCACCCCACACTTAAGCTCAAACATGCTCCTTTCCTTTTTTTTTTGTTTGGGTACTCATACTTCCCCTAATCTGCAAAAACAAGATAAAAAAATGATACTAATAAAATAAAATAATTTAAAAAAAAAAAGAAGTTACACTACTAATTGGGTTACCTCCCAATAAGCGCTTAATTAAACGTCATAACACGATACTATCAATTTTACTATTTTTCTTCCACTTTGAAGATATGAATTACACCCCCAATTTTGAATCAATTTTTCTATTACGCTCAAGGGACGGTGGTACAAAAACAAAGAACCCAAACAACAGATATCTCATTCTGCACTTCTTGAATCCTAAGTGAGGAATGTAATTTTTCGATGTTGGAACAATAAATTCAAGACTATAGACAAAATTTTTCTTCTCCATACACTTTTCTACAGGCTCAGATGACTCGAAGATAATAATAATAAAAAAATTTAAAACTAATCCTAAGAAACAAAAAAAAATACAAGTTAAAATAAATACTAAAGACAATTCAAAACCATATTCCCCGGCAGCGGCGCCATTCTTGATAACGTTCAAAATACTTCTTGAAAAAATATTAACGATCGTGTGCAATATATTTACCGAACTATGAGTCGGGGTCGATCCCACAGAGAATATGGAAGAATATTATCAGTACCAAATATTTAACTCGATAGTCGTTATATAAAAATGGGGGGTTTTAAAGTAAAATAAAAATAAAAACAATAAAAAATACCTTTGAACTAAGTATTTATTTATATCAAAATTAATAAAAATAACTAGGAATGTGTTCCCCATAAGTTCATAAAGCGGTAATCCTAGTAATAACAATTCTCCCCTAGTGTTATACATGCAAAATGATAAGTTATGTATCTCTAAATCATTGGTCCGACATCTAGAGAATTTCACCCCGTACCTTGGTCCGGCTACGTGTGTATAATTTACTAACCCTTAACTTTACTTCATATTAAGCATCATAATCGATGTATGACTTAGTTATTACTTCGCACCAAACGACACTAGCCTATTAGATAGTATCCCACTAAATCTAGGTTGATAATTCTTTTCTTGTTCACTACCTCCTTGGTCCGGCAAGTAGCAACAAGACGTGTTCTAACGCGTGCACTAATTAAAAGAACTTTTATGCGAAAGAATAATCAATATATGCAAGAACCTATTTGAGAATTGCTTAATTACTATCATACTTTGTTAATCGTACATGGTTCCCACAAACCAAGTTGTGGAGTTTAGCTACTCATTATCTCAAAACACAATCAAAATTTATTAAAATAAATATGCTTGTGTTAATCATAAAAGTTAACAACAATAGTTAAACTATCTTTTATTAATCACGAATATAAAAAAATAATAAAGGAGAAGAAAAAATAAATCACAATTATGCGGCCTCCATGGTGGCTCTTACAAAGCTCCAAAGCTTAAAGAAAATATATATTATGTCTCGTATCTTGTTTCTTTGCTTTGTTAAATAATAATTTTACATGCTTTATTTATAAATGTAGAAAATCCTAAATAAAATAATTGAGTCCAAACAAATTAGGAATCCAAAACCAAAAAGAATTAGAGTCCTTTTTCTTTTTCTTTTTTCCACGTGAACAGTAGTGCTCGCCTCAATTAACGATTCTGCACCGCCATTTATTGGCCAGTGCATTGAGGAATTCCACGTGGCAGGCTGGCAACTTATTCCTCAATTGTTTTGCAATTCGCAGCAGCAATATGCACTTATATATAAATATATTATTTTATTTACTTTAATCCGTTAAGCTACCTGTTTGATTTCCTTCTTCAACCTTCCATTTTAAATTTGTTTTCGCTTCAAATTTCTTCATTTTCCCACCAATTTAATCATACAAATAAAATATACAATTTAGCACAATCCATAAAATTTATGTTAAAAAATGGACAAATATAAATAATAAATGCAAGGCAAATAATGGTTAAAAATATGTATTTTTACCGAACATCATCAAGAGTGAGAACACTTTTACTGTTAAAGTTTTCAATTTCGTGAAATTGAATTTGGAAAATTAAGTTTGAATTTAAATTTTTCGAACTAAGACTCGAACCGTTAATCGTAGTGAGTGACATTTTACCAAGAAATTAAAAAATTCTTAGTATTAAGGTCAGGTCAAGTTAAGCTAAGTATGAGTTTTAGGTCAACTTCAAATGACCATAACTCCCAGTACAAGATGATTTAGGTGAGCTACAAGATACTACTATTGGAAATATATTTAAATATCTTTCCAAATCCGCCGAGTTTTCTATACTTCAAGTTCGGATGAGTGAGATATGACCTTCTGAAGTTAGGCTGTCCAGTTAAGGAAAGTTAGCCGAAAATAGTGAGGGGTATTTTGGTCCTTTCCTTATACCATCAAATTTAACTCGTTTTTAGTATTATTTTAGGGGTATAATCCTTTTAGGTTCAGTTTTATAATCCTAATAAACACCTAGGGTTTTAGGAGAGTTCAAGAAGAAGCAAAAAAAGAAAAGAGGAGAAAAGAGGCAAGGATGAAGGCGTTCCGTCGACTTTCTTGAGTCTAGTTGCGGATTTTCGCCATGGGTCTAATAACTAATAGGTATGTAGGCTTCCACAGTGTTGGGTTAGTTCACCCACATGCCAATCATGTATTTTTTTTCAGCAAACTTTCAGGCTTAAAGTTTAAAGATTAGAATTCTTGATGAGTTCTTGAAAGGTGTTGATGAAATTCATTCTAAATCATGTTGTGTTGGAGTTTTGATGATTTCTTGAGATAAAATTGATTAATTTTAGTTTTTTTCCAAGTAAATTAGAGTGTAATTAGGTTTTTTAGTCGAATTCAAGTGATTGGAGAAGAAACCGTTCAAATTTAGGAGATTTAGGGTGAGAAAATAAGCAAAAGTGCTCGGCAGAATTTTCTAGGTTGGGGCCGGCACGGCGCACCTATCAGAGCGCCCCAAACTCTTCTCTGTCTATGAAGGGTTGGGGATCCGCGCCAGCCATAGCCCCAGGGTCATGTGCCTAGTCCAGTTTTCCTCCAGTAGCTCCGTTTGAGTTCGTTTAAAGTGTACCGTCACTCCTTTTTAATGCTAACTACTCTAAGCTACTTCTAAACACCTAAAGTCAGTCCTAACATGATCATAACCTTGAATTCATAATTCAAATTCAAGGTATAGTTGAGAGTTAAGTTTTGAGAATTCTTTCAAACGTTCTAAGAAAGTTCTTTTGAGTAGTCTTCCACAACTTCTAGTAACTTCTTTTAATACTCAAGCAAGTGAGTATAAAAGTGAAGAGTATGTATTCATGAGTCTAAGATATCACCTAGATCCTTCATATCATGAAATTATAAATCTTGAATTCACAATTCACATTCAAGAGATAGTTAAATATAGAGTTCAAGAAAGTCTTTAAGTTCAATTGTGAATTCTTTCAGATCCGTCATTGATTCGAACTTTTTGAGGAAGTAAGTAAGAGAATGAGAAGATTCATATACATGAGTTCCATCTAGTTACTTAGACCTTCAAGTAGAATTGTTCATGTCCATAAATACGCATGAATCCTATAAGTCGAACAATCTTGAGTTGAAGTACCTTTCAGTTCTCGAGTTGAGTAGTTCATGCTCATATTTCCGCATGAACCCTCCAAGTTGAAAATCATGAAATCATCCATAAACATGAGATCATGAACCTTGAAATTTCAATTCAAGGAAGTTAAGAGTCAAGTCTAGAAGTTAAAAGTAAGTCAAGGTACAGTTTCTTAAAGTCTTTCACAAATGTTTTCACTTTGTTTTAAAGACATAAAGTTCAAGTCAAGTAAAGAGTTGAGTTCATTTCTCAAAAGCTATAAGGGAACTAAGTATTCCCTAAGAATTAAAGTTTTTAGTTAAGTAAAGAGCAAGAGTTGAGTTCATTTCTCAAAAGCTATAAAGGAACTAAGTATTCCATAAGATCTAAAGTTTTATGTTAAGTAAAGAGCAAGAGTTGAGTTCATTTCTCAAAACAATATAAGGGAACTAAGTATTCCCTAGAGGTTTACAACTGTTTCCCATTTATGTAAAGAGGGGAACTAGAAGTTCCAAAAGATTTTTGAACTAAAAGGGGAACATTGATTCCAAAAGGAGCTTTTCTAAAGCTAATAGGTTCAGTAAATTATCTCAACCCAAAATTGAAAGCATGAGCTAAAGTACATTTTTGAGAGTAGTATTGAGCACCGATGTGGAGATGAGAGTGTTGGGCTTTGTGGAGGCTTGTGAGCCGGCCCGACCCATTACTGAAACCCTAGGTTAACCATTTGGTTTTCCTATAAATATGATCCTTGTATTTGTAATTCTGTAGTAGCACAAGTGAAATAAAATCCTCCTGTTACAGTCGTGGAGTAGGGAAACCGAACCACGTTAAATTCTTGTGTGTCCCGTTTGTGTTCCGTTTCTCTTTTCTCTAGATTATTTGTGTGTGTTGTGTGTTTAATTCCCAACAATTGGTATCAGAGCGAGGTTTCAACAACATTGTAACACAAACTGTGAGAAATTGTCACCTAGGGTTCTTGTGTGAAGAACTGTGTGCAGGGAGGAGTAGCCGCCGTTACCGTGTGGGTAACCTCAAGCAGCAGCCGGCTAGGAGAACCGCGCAGGGTGCGAACAGCCGTCGTCCGTGTGCTGTCCGTCGCGCCGTTCCATTGGCCGCCGCGTCGAGGAGCCTCAGATCCAGCCGCGAGCGTCCAGATCGTGAGCATCGTCCAAATCGCCGCCCGCTGTCTGTAGACGCCGTTAAGGGAATTGCCGAAGTCCTTTGAGATGGCAGAAGATGGGAAGTTCCGAATTGAGAAGTTCGATGGTACAGATTTCAGTTGGTGGAAGATGCAGATTGAAGATTTGCTGGTTCAGAAAGATTTGGACGTAGTGTTGGGTGACAAGCAAGGAAAATTGTCTGATGCAGAGTGGGCAGTTTTGGATCGGAAAGCTATGTCAGTTATCCGACTCTCGTTGACCAAGAATGTTGCGTTCAACATTCTTAAGGAGAAGACAGCGAAAGGCATCTTGGAAGCCTTGTCTAACATGTACGAGAAGCCATCTGCAGCAAACAAAATTTTTCTGATTAGAGAGTTGGTGAACACAAAGATGAAGGAAGGCAGTTCAGTTACCGAGCACATCAACTCATTGAATTCGATCTTAGCCAGACTTTTGTCAGTTGGCATTAAGTTCGATGATGAAGTTCAAGCTTTACTACTGTTATCATCATTGCCTGACAGTTGGTCCGGAACGGTTACAGCAGTTGCCAGTTCAGTGGGACCTAATGGATTCACCTTTGAGAAGATTCGTGATCTCGTTCTTGGCGAGGATGTCAGAAGAAGGAGTTCTGGAGAATCATCAGGTGATATGCTAAACGTCGTCAGAGGCAGAGGAAATAACAGAGGTAGTGGGAGCAGGAACCGAAGAAGGAGTCAGTCAAAGGCTCGGGATGGCTCAGGTGTAACATGTTGGAACTGCAAGGAGGTGGGGCATTTCAGGAATCAATGCCAGAAAGACAAACAAGTCAACATTGCAGAAGACAGCGTCAACGAGGATTTGTTTATCTGTTGCGCGGAGAGCAATGTGGATTCCTGGGTCATGGATTCTGGTGCTTCTTTTCACGCTACCCACAGCAGTGAAGCATTGCAGAATCTGGTTATTGGAGACTTTGGAAAGGTAAGGCTTGCAGACGATAGAGCTCTTGATGTTACGGGCATGGGTGACATGGTGCTGAAGACGCCAGTCGGTTTCTGGACCTTGAAGGATGTCAGAGTTGTTCCAAGCTTGACGAAAAGTTTGATTTCTGTTAGGCAGTTGGATGAACAGGGACATCATGTGAAGTTCGGAAATGGGCAGTGGAAGGTCGTGAGGGGCAATCTTGTCATGGCTCGTGGAACAAAAAGAGGATCGTTGTATATTGTCGGATTACCGTCTGAGGGAGTGACCGTCCCAGTTCAGAAGAAAAACAAAGTCCGGTTCACAGAATCTCGTGGGCAGAAGAAGGTTGTCTTTGCAAGAAAGAAACCCAGAGCCACAGGTCAGATTCAGGATGAACGAGCAAGGAAAGGTTCAGGAAGACCAGTCAGAGGCGTTCGTGGCAGTGGGAGCACCGGCCGTGCTTCAGCCAAGGCTCCTAGAAGACAGTGGGTCAAGAGAACCAGTATTCCAGCTGTTGATACGTCTCCAGAAAATTTCTTGCTGAGTATGGAGAGTGTTTGTTCTCAGGGAGTTCTAGGATCCGGCAGTTCGTGTCTCAAGTGGGAGCCGGTAGGGACCGAGGACGAGTCAAGGGCAGTTTCAGCCGTGACTGATGTGTTGAAGCTTCGGGGAGCTTCAACGGGCCTTTCAGTTGACTGATGAGAAGGCCGCTGTAGCAGGAGAGAGTTGAAAAAGATTACTAGACATACAAGTGTTCTAAGTGGATGACAGTTGAAATTCTTCAAGCCTCCAAGTGGGAGATTGTTGGGCTTTGTGGAGGCTTGTGAGCCGGCCCGACCCATTACTGAAACCCTAGGTTAACCATTTGGTTTTCCTATAAATATGATCCTTGTATTTGTAATTCTGTAGTAGCACAAGTGAAATAAAATCCTCCTGTTACAGTCGTGGAGTAGGGAAACCGAACCACGTTAAATTCTTGTGTGTCCCGTTTGTGTTCCGTTTCTCTTTTCTCTAGATTATTTGTGTGTGTTGTGTGTTTAATTCCCAACAGAGAGTTCATATTAACTCAAGTCTCCATGTAAATCATATATTAAACATGAGAATTGACGTGTCATACTTTTTAGATGATCATGTAAGGAGAGCTAGTGGATCCGCTAAGTTGAGTAAGGTCATATACCGATGAAAAGATGTAGGATGGTCCTCTTGCAACGTGTGGTAAGATGTTGTATCATCACTTAGGCTCACAATGATGGTTGTCGGTTAGAGAAACTCCAACAGAGGTGATATTACATGTTTCCTCGTGGGGTTCTGCATAGTATGAATGGGGGTATGAGACTTCATTCATGCATTGCACAAGTAGACCTTGAGAGGGAGCATGATATATTTTTAGGATATTAGTATCTTGAGTTAACATCACGTTTTTAAACAACTTTTATTCATATTTCACTTGTTTTAAATTTCTTCATATCGATATGAGTTCAATTAAGTATCAAAAAATTAAGTATATTGACTTGAGTATCCATAGTCGAGTATCATATCTTTGAATTCAGTATTTAATCTCTAAGTTGAGTATGTTATTCTGGAATATTCCTTGAGTTTCAAGTTTGAGAAGAGGTAAGTATGTTTCCACCTTTTATTCAAGTATCAAGCTTATGTTATGCTTTAGAATTCCCCTTACATTCTATTACATTCCACATACTTAACCATTTGGCCTGCATCATTTCATGATGTAGATACAGGTATTCAGGATCATCAACAGGAGTTTCGTTGATATATCCCAGAGTTCGAGTTAGTAATGGTGAGCCTCTTTGTTTCCGAAGGATTTCATTTACTTTCCAGTTTAGCTAGGAGGTCGTGAGTCTTGTCTCGACTTCCATATTTATCAGTTAGAGGCTTCATAGATAGGCATCTTAGTTCAGAAGTCTGTATTATTCATTTATAATATTAAATGTTTTAAAGACTAAAGCTGCCTATTTTATGGATAGTTCGATATATTATTTTATTCAAAGTTGTTAATCTGAGTTAAAGTTTATAAAGTTGAGTTTATGAATTTTATTTCACTTTCAAAGCTTTGTATGCTTAAGTGACTTTTTCACTTCTAGTCAACTAGAATGAGGGTTCGCTTGTGGACCAATAATGATCTTCGAGTGCCGGCCACGTCCAGGGTGTAGGCTCGGGTTGTGACAGTATAAAGGTTTAAACAAATAACTAACCATACTACGAAAGAACAATCCCTAGAACCTTAAAGTCATTATACCAAAACTTTACTAGCGGCAAGTCTAAGATCAAGGGGTACAAACTCGAAACTAAGCAACACCTTACACATATAGTTCGAGTCCGATAAGAGTGGACTTAAATAAGTAATATCCATGGCAGCCTAAAAGAACTGGCTCACCCTTGATAGATCCGTGGAAACCTAAAAGAACTAGCTCACCCTTGATTTTGGTCATGCTCAGTTGTAACCTAGACGAGGTCTATTAATAGCCACCCATAGATACCCAGTACTAGATAAAGAACAAGAAAGTCAAATATCAATATACAACCATAGTGTACTAGTCGGATCACATGACTATTATAGTAAGCACAACATATATCAGAATTACAACAAGGTAAACACATACATGCACATATATATACATACACTGCGATTATCACTTATGAACAAGTACAATTTCACAATTCACAAGATATAATGTTATGTCAATTCAATGGTTCTCTCATGGAACTAAATTCAATGGTCCTCTCATGGATCCCATACCCAAACTATTAGCATACCGATACGTGGTACCATATCTAATGTTTATGCCAGAACCTGGCAATGAATCCCATATTTATACTGGAATTTGGAAATCAATCCCATATTTATGCCAGAGTGGCACCAATTAAAGTTAGTGCGTCACTCGATCCATTCAACATACTACAATCATAATATATATTCTCAATCATACAACAAGAGGTGATTCATGGCACGTAGTTCTTTGTTCGTACTTAGTTTCATTAGGTGTGATCAATAAGTTTCATTAACATACATGCATTCATTACAATGAAGCCATTACTAATGTACATCACGCAAAATATGGTATCACAACCATCACCTACCTCGAATCCAAGTTTGAATCCCCTAAGACACTTGACTCTTCCCTTTACACATTATTTCCACTTGTTTGTGGTCTAAAAACATCAACATAACTCAAAGATCAACAATGAATGATATAATTATTTGTATTATATTGAAATCAATTACCCTTAACCAAAACCATGATTCCCATACCACGATTAGGGTTTTTTCAACCCTATAATTTCCATATCAAAATCCTCTCCAGTCGATATTTACCCATGAAATTAAGCTCTACGGATCAAAACTTGGATTAGGAGAGGTCATAAAACTAAGACTACTAAATTGATGGCCAGTGGGAGTGGGTCGACTTGAGGTTCAGCTCGATATAGTGAACCCTAATACTTCTCCCATACACTTAGCTCGAGAGAGTGAGTGGGATAAGGCGAGGTTGTTCTTCATGAGGCAAGTGTGTGTCAGAGAGGAACCCATTTGATTAAGTCTAAGTTGTTAGAGAGAAAACTTGCTCCCGCTATAGTCTATCCTAGTCACAACGGTTCAACAAATTAATCATCAAAAGCATGTATCCAATAGATTAGTCTAGGTCGTATTCCTATGACATCCCAAGAATCTCGTCTCCCATTAGTCTCTCTTATTTTACTATTTTTAGTCATAAATTTCTATAACTAAACCCCATTATTATTTGGCGCTTGTGTCTCCCCTTAGATTTAATATGTTTGTATTCGATAATATTTTTAGCTATAACTAATTACAACTTAATTTTATTCTTCTATTATTTCTCAAAACCACTCCCCGTGGAAACGACCCCAACCCTTTATCGGGTTACTATACTAGTGTACGATCATAGGCACTTGCATTGAAATTTGTGTCTGTGATGACATCATCAATCAATTTTGTCCAAATCTAGACTTGTCAAGGTAATCTCTAGTTACTATGAAAAATTTTCTCTAGCCCCAATTATTTCCCCATTGGCTATTCGCTAATGACGGAAATCAGGTCATTATAAATTTACCCATCACTCATCCTCAAGTGATCAACTAGGAAAGATTGGCTAAAGTAAGGTTAGAGTAGTATCTGAAACGTAAAATTACTGGGGATACTTGTCTTTCATGTCCTTAGCTTCCGGACATCGTGATCAAGAATTTCAACTAGTTCTTCCTCATACCGAAAGTCTTGTTTAACAACATTGAGTCTCAGTTTATGATATAACCCTCATCCCCAGCCAACCTATTGAATACCTATAAATACTCCAATACAATGCCTAAATGAAGTCATCACAATACTTGAGCGAGAATTATTATTGTATGTACACTTAGTTAGTCATAATGCTATTCCCGATAACCACCAAAGTTAATCGTACACATGTCTGCAACATCTTATCAAAGACATTGACATAAACATCAAAATGAATCCTTTATCGCATAACCATGAATAAATCCTAAATCAAAATCACCACAATTAGAGGTAAACCTAAACCAACCAACACACAATCATACTACCCAAACAATTATAGTTCTTATCAATATCTCCATCTCACAACCCAATTTCCCATGCGTTTAGTATATCCAAATATACAAACCCTCCAACAACACTATCGAAATGCTTTATTTATTAATTACATATTACCTCTTAAGAACAGTGACATGGATCTAATAATCCCCATATTCAATCACGCATAATCGATACATGACCTCAATGATAAGATGAAATATTAGATTGTCGGACAATTATAAATACACATGGTAGCTTTTTTTTAAGTTCTCATATGCAAGGTGGTACATGTACAACTGCTAAAATATTTTAACAACTCCAAGACAATACCAATTATGTCATTCGAAATAACAAAATCTTGCCAATCTTCCCACTCAACCAAGAGAACATTGCAAGATTTGGTTCCCCTGATCAACCACTAGGGATCCACCAAAAAAATGAAAATACATGAGAGCATAAGTAGTGAATCATACTCACCATACTAACAACCATCATAAGAATTCCCACTATTTACTTTATTACAAACCAACACTTTTTTAAAGAAACCTTTCTTAGGTTTCAATCAATAGTAATAAACTTTATGACTTTACCCAGGTGTAAGTCCTTCCAAAGGTTCAATACCTGATAAAATTGATCATTTCTTACCTTGACAATTTATGCCTCGATTATCCCTTACAAACAAGTACAATTTTAAAATTTCGAAGATATACAGGTATGTCAAGTCAATGGTTCTCGAATTGAATCCAATTCAATGGTCCTCTCTTGGAAACCATACCTAAATTGTTAGCATACTTATATGTGGTACCCGAACCAATGTTTATGCCAGAACATAGAACCTGATCCCATAATATGCTAAAACGTGCCAACCGATCCTATACATATACCAAAACATTACAATCAATATAAGTTATTGTGTTGGAGTGCAACACCCGATCCATTAAACAAACCATAATAACAATCACAACGTGTATTCTCACAATCATATAAGTAGAGGTGATTCATGGCATGTAATTCTTTGTTCATACTTAGTTACATTAGGTGTGATCAATATAGGATTCATTCACATACATGAATGCATTACAATGAAGCAGTTCCTAACTTACATTCCAAAAAATATCATAACCATCACCTTCCTCAAATGTAAGTTTGAATCCCCTAAGGCACTGGAATCTTCCCTTTCCGGTCTAAAAACATCAATATAACACAATGATCAACAATAAAAGGTCGAATTATCAAGACTATAACTAACTCAATACCACCAGACCAAACCCATGATTCACATACCCATATTAGGGTTTTTTCCACCTTAATATAAATATCCCAACCTTCCCCCATCGATAATTACCCCAAGAAACTAAGTTCTATGGATTGAAACATGAATTCAATGAGAAAAATCATACCTTTAGCCTTAATAATGGTTACCTCGAGCCTTAATAATGGTGGAAAACCATCAATAACACACCTGGTGTTGTTCCTTAACTCTCAAACTCGAAAAGTGCATGATAAAACATTTTTGGGGGTTTATGTCTGACTTAAGTCACGTCTTTCCTTCTGTGGAAGCCGCAAACCACCAAAGTTGCCCCTCCCTGGAGGAAATAATTCCCCTATAGCAGCCTTCATGGAAACAATGATCAAATTTAAGAATTCCAAGCCCCCATTTCACAACACATAATCATCCCGGACACTAAAAAAATACCTATTATCGCTAAGATCATCTTCTAGAGTTATACTCATCCGAAATCGATTCGGTAAAGTCATACAGGTTCATTAATGTTTTAAGTATCGACTCATGTAATTAAATTCATTAATATATCTCTCAGTTGTTACCATATTTCCCTGGACCTCAATGACGCCGATCTCATCCAAATTTAGACAAGGTTAAGAAATATCAAGTTATGTAAAAGTTTTTTGACCCCAATTCTTCCTTCATTTGCTTTTTATTGATGATGGAAATTATTTCTTTACAGCCAAACATCTCGAACTCAAGTCCTGGATATAGAGAAAATTCTATTGGAGTGTAATGACGAGTGTAGGATTTCAACTAATTTAGTGCTTAATATTAAAAGATTTAGTGTCATCAATATCTTTTTATGCTCATAACTGATGTTAAAATAATAATATGCAGCAATGAAGGTAAAAGAGCATGGTAAGGACGCTACAAGGCAAAAAAGGACCGGAAAAGTTGAAACAATTGAAGTAAAGAAAAACTTACTCGCCAAAGCTACTCGCCAACTTTAGCTCACCTATGTTCCAGCAGGAAACCCATGGATAAAACTAAATTGGCGATCAGATAAGTATTTGGGTGATGCTAATTTAGCCCGCCAAATGTTACAAAGAGAGGTGGTACAAAGCCATGTCAATAAGGTGAAAAAAGAAGCACTCGACGCATCGCCGACTAGATCGGAGAGCCTAACTACTTTGCCAAAAGTTACAAGATGGTTAAAAGACAAGACAAAAAGGCAAGAAAGGGAGCACTCAGTATATCGTTGATCGTACTGGTGAGCCCGACTTACTTCATCGAGTGACTCCTATGTGTCACGATCCAAATTGAATCGTGAGTGGAACCCACACTTAACCTCGTAAGTGGGCGGACCAAGGAATTAAAACCCCAACATATAACAATAACTCAACTACGAATAACAACAATAATGTGAAAGCTCCAAAACTTATTAAAGTAATCAATCAAATGAACCTCTAAAGTGTATAACATATTATCCCCAAAAACTGACAGTCATCACATCAAGGACATCTAATCTTCAAATACTAAGTCTAACAATATTAAAGACACAAAAATAAATGAATAAAATAGTTTATGCCCGAAAACTAAGGACGTCATATCATGACCAAGAGAATCCAGACGAGCTTGGATAAATATCACATCCTGGAACCTGATATGCGAAAGATTGGCTAGAGTTGAGGGCAAGTCGAATTCAATGGTTCACTCGCTGCACTCCACAAAGAAAAAATAAAGAAAACCACAAGTAGGGCTTAGTAAGAGGAAACATGTACTGAGTATGTATCATTTCACTCGCTGCACTGCACAAAGGAAAAACAAAGAAAACCACAAGTAGGCTTTAGTACGAGGCAACATGTACTGAGTAGGTATCACAAGTCAATCCAAAATAAAAACTAATATATAACAAATAATATTATAAAATCAACTATGACACTGAACAGGTGACAGTCAACAAATAACATGAACCAGTGACAACAACACTACGGTAAGTACCCAATCAATTACAATATCAAACACACATATGGGGACTCATGCCTCTACACCACATTCATTTGGGCAATGGTTTCTTTGAGATTGAGTACATTAAGTTAACTCACTATCTTTTTCCTTTAATGTTTCTGCGTCAGAATGTGAAACTCCGATCCAAGAATACATGTCGCAATGTGACACTCAGATCCAAAAATATCGTGTCGGAACGTGACACTCCGATCCAAAAATACTGTGTCGGAGCGTGACACTCCGATCCAAAAATATTATTAATTTATCATTTATTATTACCACTTTTAAATTCATTAATGATATATCATCAAGACTTCTTTGTTGAAGGCATCACTTTGATAAGGAGGGTGTCAGATTATAAATCTTACAGTCTCAGGATTTCAGACAATCACACACCACATAACGGAGCCGTACAATCACACAATCAAGTACATAGAGAACTTCACAGTATCATTAAATGCATATCTATCGCTATTAAGATTTATATATCAAATAGAATAAACCAAAACCTACCTCCATCGAAAAACAAAGTAAAGCAAGCTACTTATCCAATACTTTTTTATTTCCTCCACATCTCCGAACCTTTCCAATCTATCAAGTATATATGCATAATTTGTAAGTTAGCGAGTCTATAAGCACTCATATTATTCTATGTCTAGCCTAGACCCAAAAACTCACCTAATTCTATAATCCATTTCCTAAAGATCGAGCCTAAGGGTGAGTTTTGATTTCTTCAATTATCATAAGGACAATGACATTCCAATAATACAATACACCTAATATTTAAATACCTATTTGAATCAAAATAATATGGTACAACACAAAAGTTCCATCACTACTTTCAACAATGACAATGAATGAATGAACGTCCATCAACAAATATCTAATAGTTATATGTATAATTATTAACTCAAAGGTTAATAATATATCTTGAACTAGAACATCCTTTACAGCACCAAATAATTAATTTTAAAACTCTGTTAATTTTAATGTTATATTCTTTAACCACCAACTAAATTAATTATTAAAACTATTCCAGTAATTTAATAATCTAGTTATGAATAGTCCAAAATACCCATTTAGAATCTATCGAAAAGTCTTTTATGAAATAAAAAGGCTCTACTACTCAAAGCGACCAAACAGGTCGTTACACAATGCTAAAATTCTAGGAACGTATGAATGTAACAAAAGAGTAAAATGAGTTCCCACATTTTTATAACACCTTCTTTTTGAAATACCTAGAATTAGAACGAAACATTTATGGAAAGAATGACATATTTGGAGTTTGACTAAGTTATGTTGAGTATGAGTTTTTGGGTCAACTTCAAACAACCATAATTCTCTGTACAAGATGTTTTAGGTGTGATAAAAGATACTAAATGAAAGGTATTTGAATTATATTTCCAATGCAATTGAGTTTGCTTATTTTCGAGTGCGTATAAGGGAGATACACCTTATTGAACTAAGGTTGTCTGAATAAGGAAAGTTCACCAAATTTTAGAAGGGTCTTTTGGTGTTTTCCAAAACCAATTGGTTTAATTCATCTTTAGTAAATTAATTGTGGTCTAAACTGATTTACTCTTCATAAAAGTGCGCTAGGGTTTTCAAAGAAGAGAAAAGAGAAGAAAGAGTTGTAGTTTGTCGTTCTTGATATTTTGCTTGTGAATTTCACTAAAGGTTAATTCGTACGAGGTATGTGAGATCATATAGCGTTGGATTCGTCCACCCACACGCCAATCACTATTTATTTCAACATATTTACATTCTTGAAAGTAGAGTAATTGAGTTCTTAATAGATATTGTTGAAGTTTCTATTGGGTTCTTGATTACTGAGTTGTTGACAGAGTTAGTTTCATGATATTTGAAGAAGGTTTTGAGTTGATTCTTGTATACTTTTGTTGGGTATTCAAATCTAAGTGTCTATGGAAGGAACTAATCAAATCTAGATGAATTATAGTCGAAAAAAGAACAAGGAAATTCGTCAAAAATATGGGGAATGAGGGTGGGGCATCGCGCTACTAAGAGCGACCCACAACAGGTTCTATAGTTTGGGCTCTGGGGCACCGCTCCACTTAGAGTACCCCAACCCAGCTTCTGCAGTTTGGCCTCTGGCAGTTGGCTCCACTAAGAGCATGTCACGACCCAGAATGAGTCGTGAGTGGCACCCACACTTAACCTTCTATGTAGGCGAACCAAGAAATCCAAACCTCGACTTCTATTTATCGTTCAACTTGCAGAATACAAAAAAAAATGCGGAAGCATAAATCTTATTAATAAATGAAACACAAATCTACTAAAGCCTATTAACTATCGTTTCCCAAAACGTGAAAGTCATCACATTAAGGACATCTAACTTTCAAATACTAAGTCTAAGAGTATTAGATAGCATGGCCGAGACGTTGTATCATCACATAACTCATAGTGATAGTCTTCGTCTAGAGAAACTCTCACAGAGTTATATTACATTTTATTATATAAAAATTGAGTTGTTATCCTGTTCTTCAATACATTGAGTTGCTTTTTACTGTTTTAAAAGCTTTCAATACATTGCATCTTTTATTGTTGTTGTTTCTTGAGTATCTTGAGTTAAGTATTTTGAATTGAATTGTTCTTCATTGAGTCGAGTACATTATCGTTGAATTGAGATCCATTTCACTAATTTGAGAACCATATTTCTAAGTTGGGTATTTTACCCTTGAGTACTTCTGAGTTTAGTAATTTTGAGTTTTTTTTGAATATCCTTGAGTATTCCTTAAGTTGATTTAACTATGTTTCTTTGAGTGGAGTTGAGCTGAGAAGAGGTGAGTATGTTTTTCTTTTTATCAAGTTCAAGCTTATAAAATACTTTAGAATTTTCATTACATGCTCGTACATTTCATGTACTGATCCATTTGGCCTACATCGTTTTTTGATGGCATATACAAGTATTCAGGATCATCAACATGCCCTTCATTGATACCATATGGAGTTCGAGCTAACCACTTGCTTCTAGACGGTTCCACTTGTACTTTCAATTATATCAGTTGTTAGGATGTCATGGGTCCTATCTTTTTCAGTTACAGGACTCATAGATAGATAATAGAGTTTTATAAGTTTGTTTTTTTACTTTGTTAAATGTTTTACAGACTTTGTATGCTTGAGTTAGTCTTCCGCAAGGATGAGGATTCGCTTGGGGACAAACAATAATTCTGAGTGTCATGTCTAGGGTGTAGGCTCGGATCATGATAGAGCACTTATATAAATTTTATATATTTTGATACAAAGAGTGAGCTCATAAAAAATTATTCTTATTATGTTTCCTTTTAATAAATAGGAATTGAGAATTGTCGAGTTGAATTATACCCTTTCATCATGCTATGATGCTTTTTATTAATTATTTATAATTTCTTAATTTTTTTCATTTACATAAATTTTTGTACCTTTAAATCTAATAAATTATGGAACCAGTATAGGATTATATTTCATGAAATTTTTTTATTAACTATTATTGTAATTTTAAAATGTCGCTTTGATTGTCCAAATATATGGAGAAACTTATAATGTATAAGGTATTTAATCTTGACTATTTCTTTTTTAAAAAATGTGTTAATAGTACATAGTAAAATATTTTTATGTTATGATTGTAATTTAACTATTTATAATGTGTTTATCTAGGTCTCCTAAGCTACCGAAGAAAATTAAACATACGTCAAAAAGTTAGTCCCTCCGTACCATTTTAAGTGGCAACATTTGACCGGGCACGGAATTTAAGAAATAAATGAAGACTTTGAAATATTTACCAAAATTACACTTCAAAAATGTCATATTAAAAAGTGGATTCATTTTTCTTACTTCTCATAAATGTAGTGGAGTATTATTTTTAAGATTAAGTGGGACCAACAAGGGTAAAAGAGGAATTGTACCTTTAAATACTTACCATATAAGAAAATGTAACATTCTCTTTGGGACTGACCAAAAAGGAAATGACCCCACATAAAACGGGACGAATGGAGTACTTTTTATCGAAGATCATCTAGATATGGTGTAGTAATAAAAATCATACGCTAACAATTAAATAAAAAAATTAATAAAAAACATTTTAGCGTCATTTCAATATCACTCTACATGTATACACATAAAACATATTCGTTGCTATTCCAATCATACGTTGCATGTATGTGGATGTAACATAATGGGGGTTTTTTATTTAAAAAAATTCATTATGTGTTACGAACGCATCTAAAACCTAATTCTTATTTAAAAATTTCTTTTAATGTAAATCCAATGAACTATATATACTTCTTCAATTAAGATTTGGTCAATTTTTATTTCCAAAATTTAATAAATGGGTAACAATATAAGAGTTTGATTAGATAAATTAAAAAAAATAGTGATTAAGCAATAGCTAATATGCTGACGAATGATATATAATTCTAGAAAATATTGTACATAATAGACACCATGTCTCGTGTAACAACTCAAACTTATACTAGAACCATTTATCCAGGTGCAAAAAACCTAAACTTTAAAAAAGTTTACTCAACTTTTTCAATATAATTATATGATAAGAGAGTTTGATTATAATAATGCAAACATTATTTTTTTTTTACTAGCAAGCTTCTCTCTGTCAACATGTTTGCTTGTTGACATAGGGTATTTGAGAAATTTCATAATTCTCTTGTTTCATCTCCAATGTACCTCATGATTTAAAAAGTATACCATTCTTTGATTAGAGAAAATAGTCCAGATCACATGTGCACTTAGGGTCTACACACCATGTGCTTTAAGTCATTTTTAAGAGTTTCATTGCTTTGATAAATTGGGCCTCATAAAAACTTCATTTTACATCTACCTTTTTCATCATTTTACAAACTTCAAACTCCCAACTGTTACCTATGATCCTCCTCGATTTATATGCCCCTTAAATTCCATAACAATTATAAATTACGAATGAATTAAATACGAAAATCATAACCTTAGGACAGAATTTAAATCATACTTTCTAGCTTCTACTATTTGTCTTTTTCTTAATCATAATTAATATAACTTTTTAAGTAGTGTAATTTATCGCCTAGAAATTTTATACCTTCAACAAATAAAAAGGTAAATATGAAAAAAAAAGTTTCAAATATGCATGTTGAACCTTGAAGAATTCAATTATTTTGAATAATGAAATAAACCTAAGAATAAGTTAATATTGAATGAGCGGGCGGGGGA
>NC_028641.1:27695031-27700982 GCF_001406875.1 Solanum pennellii | reverse complement strand
GGGCAGGGGGAGGGGGGGTATCATTGTTTTTAAAAAATTTAAAGTACCACAAATAAACATTACAAATTTCAAAGAAAAATGATTCGGCTCGTGCATAGCACGGACTTCATATTATATTATATCTTGAGAAAAAAATATATATACACACACACATGATATAACAAATAAATATTGTGTGACAATTTTTTGACTGTAATAATATAAGTATCATCCTTTTATATTTCACTGACAATAATAATATGAGTATTTATAACCCAAAAACTATTTAAATATTGCTAAAGATTTTAGCTGCTATGAATGCAATAACATTAAGTCAATTATCACTAAATGCTTTTGTGGTAATAAATCATACCTAAAAAAAATTAAAAAATCTATTACCAGCAAATATCTATTTTGTTAAAGTGGTTCTATATATGGAAATCCACAACTCTAATTGCTATGTCATAAATATTTATTTTTTTAAAAAAATCATCTCAAAAAATAAAAGTAAATTTCAATTTTTCTCTATAATTTGAAAATATGTAAGATGATCTATATTACATTTAAGACTTTTTGTCTTGTGTCCTAGTAGGTGAATGTTTTTCATGATATAGTTTTACAAATAATGAAAACAAAGTAGTCAAATGTATCTTTAATTGCTTTATTTTCAAGTTTAGTTTAGTAAAGAATTAGATTTACTTTTAGCAGTACCTAATAGTACGATTTAAATAAATAAATAAAAATTTGTTTTCTTTAATAATTTAAACTTTTTAGTAAGATTTTCACTCAGTTCAATATAGTATCACAGCAAGTAAAAATTCATCTATAAAAAACTAAACAAATAATGTCTTAATTTTTTTTAAAAAAAACATGTAATTCCAATATATATTTGCATAAAAATCACTAAGGGGTCATTTGGTAGTGTAATGACCCGGTATATTAATTTTGGAAATTTTTTAAATATTCAATTTGACTCGAGTTAATTAATTAACTGATAATTGTAGATAATTGATTTTATCAAAAGTTAATGGACTAAAATAATAATTTTTTTAACACCATCTAATATTTATCCCATATTTTTAAAATAAGTGAAAGGTTTATCACTTTTAATACATAATTAATTTTGAAAAGAAATTAAAAAGGACTTACGAGTGCAGCAAGCATAGCCACCATCGGTTCTCAGGTACAAGCTTTATTAAATTTCTATGTTGTAAAGTATATTATTATGCAGTGGTATAAATAGTGATATTTATATTATTATATTAGTATGAGATATATTAATTATTAACAGACTTAGTAGAATTTTCAATTTAAATTATAAACTTTGAAACATGTGTCGTCTTCATGATTGGCCTAGGTGACAACTTCTGAGGAAGTTATCATTAAGCAAAGACTATAAATATAATGTACATAAATTGATATATATCTATATATATATTTAGCTTAAAGGATTAAGGTATACTGCATGCACTTTAACAATTTGTTATTGCTGGTGTAATATGTAGTTAGAATTTTTGGATTTTTCTTGTCATTATCACCTTATGATTCAATTTTTGATATAATGATATACATAATTAAATAGTAGGTGTATTGGTTTATATTAATAAAATTAAATTCATGATATTTAGAGGAATTGAATAATAACTCTAGACTTAAATTTTAAAAATATGAGAGTTGATGTAAATTTGAAGGAGATTTTAAAGGTCTAGCGTAGACATATAATAAAATGAATATTGTTAGTTTTGAAATTTATCGTGATCATTTATACGAATAGATTTCTTTGAGTTGGAAGTTCAACAAAAAAATGGAAGGCTCAAGTCCCACAGTGAATTCTTGATTGATTGAGGCAAGTGGATTCTAAACTCTTGTTAAGTCTATGGAATGTGTGTATTTCCTTGTGATATATATTTGGGAGTAATGAGATTCGGTGATGGGTTGACTTGTCCACATTGATTAATTCTAATGATGAAAAAGGGGTAACAAAAGTCAATGTGATTAATTGTTTATGTATGATATGTCGAGAAAGGTTTGAAGGCTTGTTGAATCATTGTTGATGTGATATCATGTTTGTGTTGCTGTGAATTGTGTAATGTTATGAAAATGGTCATCTCCTCATTATTTGTGTGAACATGTCATTTACGTTATTCTCACACATAGTTGTGACAAGTATTATGTGCATTGAATCTTGAAAAGGATGTACCATTTCGAGGGACGTATCGCACACTGCGATGGATACTATATTTCAAGGGACGTATCGCGCGCCACGATGGTTATTATTATCGAGGTTCGTGTCATGCGACGCTAAAGATGCATGGACAGATATGTCCCCCATGAGTCCGGACTGAGAGACAGCGGGTGTGTATCACTAGGTCAGACATGCATCATTATACTTGGCATTGCATTCCATTGCATTGCACATACTTATCATTATTGAACTTGATCTTGTGTTTTGGCTAATTTTATGAACACCTTTCTGTGGAACTTTTGATTGATGAATATTGAGCTTATTGTTGAGGATATATAATTTGTCAAAGTGTTGTTGTTGATGATATGTAATTTGTCAAAATGTTGTTGTTGAGCTATCTGTTGTGTAAACTGTGAGTGTAAGGAGTACCCGTATTCTATTTCATTAACTTGTGTTTAGAGGTTTGCTTTTTGAGTACCGTTTGGTTTGGTACTCACCCCCTGCTTCTACAATGTTTTTGTAGGTTACTAGCCCGGACCTTCGTGATATATTCTCTTTTTTTCCGAGGCTTCTTGGAGATTTGTGAGATAGTTGTTTGTCATCTCGGCAGACCTTGTTACTCCTATTTATGATCTTGTTCTATTATAGAAACAAGGTCATTTGAGACTTGTAATTTCTTTTGAATCAATTGTAATACTATAGAGGCTTGTACACATGACAACCAGGTTTTAGGGTAATTTAGAGTTTATTATAAAGATTCTGTGTTTTTATTGTAATATTTGAGTTTTAGACTGACTTGTCTTGGTAGGATAAGACGAGTATCATCACATCCAATCTTGGGTCGTGACAGGTAGAGTGTATAAAAATAATACCCAATAGAGTGTATTAGTTATACTTGTATTAGTTATGCATAGATTATTTCTTATGCATTATTTGGTTTGGTGTATTAAATTTAGTATGTTTTGGATAAAAATATTTATTTACAAAAGTATCTTTCACAATTATGGTGGAAAATAAGTAAAAGTACTATTGAGGAGGAAGTGAGTCTTTGACCATATTAATGCATGCATTAAATCCTTTGTATTACCAATATCATGAATTTATAGGTATTAGTAATACACTCCTAATACACAAATAGCATTAGTTACACATAGCATGGAAAAATACACCAAACAAGAAATTAGTAATATATATAATTAATGCATGCATTATTTTTGCTAATACACTCTACCAAACGACCCCTAAATGTAATAACCACGTATGATCAATTAGTGTAGATTCAACCGCTAATTTTTTACTTTTAAATTAGGTTGTCAAAAATCGATATGAATATCATATTGAAATAAATATTTTCTTATGGTTTGGACACGAGATGTGAAGTCATGATTTGATATCGGAATATTCTATGGTGTCTCATTGTTAAATCACATTTCTCCATATATTTTTTAACAGTTTGTTATTTGAAACTTTTAAATATACATAATTTTATAAAGATTCACTAGTCATTAGTAGGAGTAGTTAGTTATTCTTTAATTTAATTATTTCACATAGTAGAATAATCGCTTCACGTCAAGAATGAGTCCCTTTTTTACAAAATTCAAAATGATGGTTTATGAACGTAAAGTTATAGGTCACATGTTGCATTAAAAAATGGAAATAAGGGTTTGAAATTTAAAATCGTACTTTTTTTTTTGGAGAAATTAGTCTCAAATCGAATGTCCAAATATTATTTGAATCAAGATATCATAGCATATGTCCAAATAATACAAGTTTAGAATAAAAGAGTTGTATGAGAAATATATGAGTAGAAATAGGAAATTATGTCTTCTAAGAAGTAAAATTTTGACATGCAATTTCATATCGCAATTTGAAATCATGAGATGAAAATGCGGTTTTACGCTGATTCGATAATATGGAATCTCAAATTTTCCGAAAATCACGATTTAGAAATCTACAAAGTTTATTTCATATGTATATAAAATATATAATCCATATCTACTTTAAAATTTGAAAAAACAACCCACATTTATATCTGTTTTCATTTATGTCATATGTATCTAAAATATATAACCCATATCATTAGGTTTAAAATCATTTATATCTTATACAACAATTATTTTTATCAACATAAATTTATTATTACTTAAAGCAATTCCTACTCTACCATTTATTTAACCAAATTCCTTATTTTTTATTAAAAAATTTTACAAATCAAATTGACCCACAGATGACACAAAGTAACAATTTTAGTTCATATTATCGGTCATATAATTGAAAAATACAAGTTTAATGTCACAATCCAAATCGAGTCCTGAGTGGCATCCACACTTAGCCTCTTAAGTGGGCGAACCAAGGAATTCAAACCTCAACATATACCAATAATTAGACTAGAATAACAGCAATAATGCAGAAGCTCTAAAACTTATTAAGTAACCAATCAACTAAACCTTTAATGTCTATTACATATTATGTCCAAAATCTGAAATTTATCACATCAAGGACATCTAATCTCCAAATACTAAGTCTAAGAGTATCAAATACATCAAATAAAAGAATAAAATGGTATGTGTCTGAAAACATAGGACATCATGTCATGACCAAGAGAATCCAATACGAGCTTGAATGAATAGCTCACCCTGTAACCTGATATGCTGGAGATTTACTAGAGCTGAGGGCAAGTCAAAGTCGTCGGTACAATTGCTGCACTACATAAAATGAAAACAAAGAAAAACACAAGTAAGGCTCAGTACGGGCAACATGTACTGAGTAAGTATCATCGGTCAAGCCAAAATAGAAACTAAGATACAATGAATAATAGTATGAACTCAACAACACTTAACAGTTGATAAGCAACAAACAACATCAATCAGTGTCAACAACACTAATGTAAGTATGTTATAAAAGTCAACATTATCAAGATCATCCATGAGGACTCATGCCTCCAACTAAACCATTTGGGGAATTGAGTTCTCTGAGATTGAGTACATTCCGCTAATTCAATATGTTTTTACTTTAATACTATCATGTCAAAACGTGACACTCCGTTTCAATTATACCATGTCAAAACCTGACACTCCGATACAATTATACTTTGTCAGAATTTGACATTCTGATCCAATTATATCGTGTCAAAACGTGACACTCCGGTCCAATTTTACCGTATCGGAACTTGACACCCCAATTCAATAATACCATTAATTTATAATTTATTATCACCACTTTCAATACATTGATAAATTTCATCAATCCTTCTTGATTCAAGGCATCACTTCGAGGGTTCAAGAATATAAACTCCATGGTCTCAGGATTTCAGAACAATCACAAAACACACAACCAAGCAACACACACACAATCAACTACATAGAAAACTTCACAATATCATTCACTGCTTATCAATCACTATTAAGAATTACTATCAAACACCATAAATCATAAATTACCTCCAGGGAAGAATCAAAATTAAGCAAGCTAAGCCACAATGATTTTCCTTCCTCAATATTTTGAAACGTTTCCAATCTATCAAGTAAACAATATTTTTAAATTAAAGGGTTTATAAGCACTCATATTATCTATGCCTTGCCTAGACCAAAAATTCACCTAATACTATAATCAGTTTCCTAAAGTTCAAGCTTAAGGGCAAATATTACTTCCTCCAGTTAACATAACATTAATAGAATTTAAACAATTAGATAAACATAATATTTAATTATTTATCTCAATATATCAAAAATATAATTTATAATGTAAAAATAAAGTATTAATATATATAAAAAAAAATGGAAGCCAC
>NC_028641.1:27664618-27694476 GCF_001406875.1 Solanum pennellii | reverse complement strand
ATATATATATATATTATAATACATTAACCTTCCTCACTTTCTTGTTCTTTCTGAATCTGCAATTTTAACCTGTAATAGTCACGCCTACTATCCCACTTTGACACATTAATTTCTCCTTCAACCAATAAGAATTGATGTCACAATTTTGTTAACCCTAAAAACAAGTAGCTGACCATTTAAGGAGGTGCCCAATTTTGATAATTTTTAATTATATGTTAGCAGAGACAGTTCAATGATTATAAAACTTCATCAGTTTCCAATACAATTAAATAGTATTAACAAGAATTAATACCCACCAACTATTCATTGTTTATATAATAAAATTGAGAATTCGATCTTTTTTGCCGGTCTTTGTATATGGCGCCGAGAACCAAAAACAAAAGTCTTGAACGATTTGTGGTATTATCAAAAAACTATTAAACCTTCTTATTATATGACAAATCATAAATATGATAAAAGTGACCCCCTATTAATTTTAATATTATTTTCTTTAACCACCAACTCTATAAATTACTAAAACTACCCACTAGTTTCATAATTGTAATTAAAAATAATCCAAAATACCTATTAGAAAATCTATCTGAAAGTATTTTAGGAAATAAAAAGCTCTAATATTCAAAATGACCAAATGGATCGTTACATTCGATATCAATTTACTCATCGTTCGTCTTTGAACGATCAAAAGAAGGCAAGGATAAGAAAGGGCAGATGTCCCAGCAATTATTCCAAAATATTAGTACCCATTGTCTCATCTCCAAAAGTATCAAACCAACAAACTGGAGATATACACCTTCTCTCGTACAATGTCTCAAATGAGGCTATCTGTATACTCTAATGATAACTTTTGTTATATCTAAGCTCAGCTAACAACAAAACTATTCCCAATTGGACTATTCAACTTCTACTAGACCTAGACACCACCAGCAGGACAAATATTTTCTAGCATAACCATGATAAAATCCTTAATCAATATTAGCTAAAATCAGGAGTCAACGTGAACCAGTCACCACACACTCAAAATGTACAAATCATCATAGATTTTATCATGATTACATCCTCACAACATAATATTTTCTTGAGCTTAAGCTATAAAAATATAATATTTAGACATCAAGTAATCATCAAGGAGAATCGAACTCATCCGATCCAAAGAAGGAAATGGTCAAGTACCCGCCATCGAGTGATACACCCAAGAATACAAAACCTCTGATAATACTGTCGAAAAGCTAGATTAGCAGCTATTATAGACGAACCATAAGAGTGACAAAAATAGGCACAATCGTCCTCAAATTCAATCAACATAGCCGAAACATGATACCGGTGATGAGATAAATCTTAAGTGTATTAAAAACTATAAATTTTCATGGTAGCTCTATTATAAATTCTCATAAGCAAAGTTTTGCGTGTCGAATCACTAGTATACTTCAACTTTATATCCCAAACAACACCAACTCTGCCATAACTGGAATGAACAAATCTAATCAAGGATGTCACCCTACCAAGAGGACAATCACATAATTGGTACACTCAATCCAATACTAGGAACTCACCTATAGAAGCAAAAACACACATGAAAGTAGAAATGGAATCATACTCTAAACCACGCCCAGAATGAAGTCGTTTGTAACACCCCATGTCCAAAACATACCAAAAACCAGTTTTTTAAGGAAATGTGCAGGTGCATCAATGGTTGCCCTCCAACAGTCTCTAGCCTGACCCACGGTCCGTCCTGCACATCCGTCGATTTGGTCAGAAACCACCAAAAATCTCAATCCAGAAAGTTTGACTAACCGTTGGACGAGGGACGGACTTATGGTCTGTAGGTCAGAATGTTACCTACGAAAGTCATGTTTTAGAAGATTATTTTCTCACTTTGTTTTTGCTGATGAATTAGTTTTGCAAGTGACTCTTTGTTTCTTTTATATGTCTCTTGTATTTAAAATGTTGTAATTTATAAATTGTCTTCCATCAGTCAATTTATGCCTAAGGAAAATAATACCAGCTTTCCATTTTGTTAGTTACTATTTTTCATAACAGTATCGCAACATTGGGAAGGGCTATGAAGGTATTGTTAAAAGTTTTACCATCTGATTATCAAAAATATTAACAAATTGATTCCATTTTGAGCTCAATTATTCATGGGATGATGGATACATAGAGCAAACTTTAAGAATAGTAACGAATCTCATGAAATTTCCATAATATTAGTTTCTGCAAGCGAGTATACAAAATAACCTATTTGACAATCGCAAGATATTCCACCACATAATCCCCTCAGCATTTCTAGAGTACATAAAATTATCCGGCCCTACTACACATGAATAACTAGAATTAAATATATACAATTCATCGATTACATCGGCTCACAAATGAAACAGATACAAAAGAATATCACTACAAAGGATACAAATGCACAATATACCAAACAAATAGTAACGAGTGAAAATAGGTGTGGTTCAACACCTAAACCAGAATGAATCTAATTGGTTGAAACAAAATAGAAAGAACCAACTACAAAAACAAAACGACATGACATCTGACTGTCTTATTGGACTACTCAACTTTGTCGCACCGAAACGTCGTGTCCTTTCGGACACCTAAAACACACCAATTCCACCGCCGGACCGAAATGGTGTGTCCTTTCACACAGTTACACACTTATTCCTATAGGTATAAAATAGGAACAAACAATTACTTTCTTCACAACACAATTAAAATCCAACTTTCTGCTAATAAGAAATCTATTGCAACACACTGCGAAATCAAGAGAACGATATTGGAAATAAATCTTATCAGCATTAATCCATCGGGTAACATGAATTCTATTGCACTACACTAAAAAATCAGTAGATGATATATTGGCCAGTAATCTTACCAACATAAATATTAAAAAAAATTCAGAATTACCAGATCATGGGGCCAGACATAATGAATTTGATAACACACTGTATTAAGGCATTTTGTAGGTCTACATATATTTCCTCCAACATTCAAGAACTACACCAACTTCTACCTCAGTTAGAAAGCAAATACAGGAAGTCCAAAAAAAATATGAAGAGTAATACATTAACAACCACCTATAATACGCGGACAGAGGAATTAGTAAATATCAAAAAATTACTGCCAAAGTATGCTCGCTTAAAGAGGAAACTCACATTAGTTCACAAGAAATACAAAGATCAACCACAGAAGCAAGCAGATTTGGTTGTACGTTTTCTAAAACAAATGGAAAACGAGATGAAACTAACTAATATCATAACTATAAAACGGCAACAACAAATCCATGGTACGTTCCATTTAACTCATATATACCACCACAACCGACCCAATTAGTTTAATTGTATAGTACTTAATACGTAGGAAATCATTATAACCTTAAAAATTAAAGCTTAGAAAGGCTGAAAAACGTCGTAAAACCTATCAATTACACGTGCACATCATCTGTTACTTGTAACTCCCTTCTCTTACATGATGTGAATGCCTGGCACATAAAACAATAAACAGAGAAATATTATTGCTAGAAATTAAATGAACCTAATCTTTACTTATACAAACAACTTCCCAGATGTACAATACTTAGTAACAACATTGTCAAAACTATTTTACAGGGGGCCAACCTAACAAATCCTATGATTTGGTTATGGATGAACGTGAATACGTATCAAATCCAAATCAGTTGAACAGAGGCACAAGCCAATCATTTGCCAGAAAATAATTACATTTCAAAAACATTTAATAGGACACATTATTACCTATGCACCTAACTCTGCATAAGGTTAGGAAATCCAATATTTGTGCATACACTACTTAAACTCATTAGCTACAATCTTTTATGACAGGTGCATACAAGAAAACATGGAATTTAGGGCCTCTAAGCAACACCTGCCAATATTGCGGAGCAATTCTATGGTATGAAGAATGGAAAATCAAAAGTAAAAATACACGACAACCCAAATTTTCAATATGTTGTATGGAAGGTCGTGTTAGTTCACCATTACAGAACCAACCACCACCCTACCTTCAATATCTTTTGGGCACTACATCCGGACAAATAGGTGTACACTTTAGAAAAAATATAAGTGTATACAACTCCATGTTCGCATTTACATCTATGGTAGGTCGGGTGGACAAATTAATCAATCATACAAAAGGTGCTTATGTATTCAGAATCACTGGACATAATTATCATCATATGGCTCTCTCTTACCTGAAACTGGAAAAAAACCACAATTTGCACAATATTATATATATGATACGGACAATGAAATAGAAAATCGAATCAACAGTCTAATGCATGAAGAAGTTCAAATAGACATTGTTCAAGGAATATCTAAAATGCTCGACGAGCATAATGTTCTGGTAAAATCATTTTGTATGGCAAGAGATAGATATAGAGAACAACCATAAACAGAGTTTCGCCTGCGTCTTCTATCAGAAAGAATGAACGACAGTCGTCAATACAATATACCTATGGCTTTAGAAGTAGCTAGATTGTTCATTGGTGATCTTACAGATGCTAACTTCCAACGAGATATTATTGTTGCACACCGCAAAAATGGGCTCCAAAGGATCACCGATTTACACACAAGTTTCATGTCAATGACTTACCCATTAATACACCCATACGATGAAGATTGATATATACAGGGAATACAATTGGTGTCTCAAAGCCAAAAAAATTACACATGCGAGCACATGACAATGAGACAATTTATGGATACCGCATACAACAACGGCTTAATGAGGGGCACAAACTCATAGAGGCTGGCAGGCTACTGCAGCACTACATTGTGGATGGTTACATGGCAATTGAAGAGGAGCGATTTAGATATTACGAAATAATCAACCAAAGCTTCGGGCTGATTTTTGTTGAGGCTTAATGAATGTTGTTGTGCATGGAGATTCTGATTGTTCACAGGTGGGGAAAACAATTATATTACCTTCGTCACACACGGGAGGACCTCGCTATAGGGCACAAAATTATCAGGATGCAATGACTATATGTAGATGGGATGGATACACGGTTTTATTTCTTACCTTCATATCTAACCCAAAGTGGCCAGAAATAAAGGCAATGTTGCGCCTAATTGGTCAACATGATGATGGTAGCCGGGTAGACATCATATGCAGGGTTTTCCAGATCATGTTGGCCCAACTAATGCAACATATTAAAAAAGATAAACCATTCGGGATAGTAATAGCATGTAACTTCTTTCTATCAAATACTCTTACATACCTTCATACTTCTGCACACTATATGCATAATCTAAAAATGTATTAACATATTACAATATAATTTACTAAATTAGTGCCAAACTAAGACAAGGAAATATCCACCTTATAATAGCCAGATGCACCACCCAGTTTACCAGGAATTTAACAAGGGAATTTAGTACAGAAAACTGTATTACGCACCAAATACATGATATACGTCAACATATAAGGTCAAACTGTAAAAACTAATAGAAAAGGAAAAAATAGGTAATAAGTCATAGCTTAAAGTTCACCTAACAACAAATAAGTGCACCATCAAAAAAATAAACAATGCGCTACACAATAATTACGACCCAACAAAAGACATAACCAACAACTAATATCAAATAAAAAATCATAATACACATTGGTTCATGATATCCTTACACTTGTAACATTTAATAAGATGATATTGATGTTAAACGTGAAATACTTTTCTTTGGAATTTATATGAATGGAAAAAGAGAAATACCTCCTAAAAAACAGAACGAACTACAATATTAAATAGGACAGCTTCCAACATCCAAACCATATCCACATAGTAATTATTATGCAGGTATATATACAATTGAGTTCCAGAAAAGAGGCTTGCCACATGCACATATATTGCTATTCCTTCATGAATCACAAAAAATCCCACAGCAAAACATATTAACAGAGTAATATCCGTTGAAATACCTTACCTTTAAGAAGATCCAGATGGGTACAATTCAGTCAAGAACTTTATGATACACGGACCATGCGGACAAATCAATCCCCGCTTCCCATGTATGACACAAAGGGAAGTGCACAAAGCATTTCCCTAAGAAATACAATGACTAGACAAATTTTGATTCGGATGGATTCCCTATTTATAGGAGACGGAACACAGATATTGAAGTGAAGAAAAATGGAGCTAGTTTAGACAACAGATAGGTTGTTCCGTACAATAGGGACTTGCTTGTGCAATTTAATACACACATGAATGTTGAAGTTTGCAACTACTCAAGGTCGGTGAAGTATCTTTTCAAGTATGTTTATAAAGGGTCTGATAGAGCAACAACAATAATAGAATCAACAGATTCAACAAAAGACAATGATGAGATCAGAAAGTATCTAGATTGCAGATAAATTTAAGCTACCGAAGCGTGCTGGAGGATATTCCAATTTGACATACATTACAGACAACCAGCTGTTGGGCTATTACCATTTCATTTACACGGACAAAACACCATAATATTTGAAGAATCAAGGCGAGCTGAAAGCATACTGAACAGACCAGATATTGAAAAAACAAAATTTACTGAATGGTTTAAAGCAAACAAAGAGTACCCTACGCTGTGGGTATGGAATATAAAACAAAAAAAATGGAGTAGGAGGAAAAAAAGTCGGGCAGTTGGTAGAATCTATTTTGCACATCCAGCAAGTGGAGAGCGTTTTTATCTGCGCATGTTGTTAAATTTTGTCAAAGGCTGCACTTCATTTGAAAGCATAAAAAGAATTAATGGAGTAGATTATAAAACCTATCGAGAGGCTTGCTACGCATTAGGCTTATTAGATGACGACAAGGAGTGGAATGGCTGCTTCTTAGAGGCTGCTTGATGGGCAAGCGGAAATGAACTGCGCAATCTATCTGTGACTATTCTTATTCATTGCCAAGTTTCAGATTCACGCTAGCTTTGGGAGAAAACGATTACATATGAAAGATTTGCAACTAACTGACAAACAAATAGAAGCGTATTCCCTGTTAGAAATTGAGAACATGCTCATAAAACAGGGAAAAAGTTTGCAAGACATAGAAAGGCATAATACATTAATGCGGAATGTGGGAATCGCCTGATTAATGAAGAGCTAGAATATGACAAAGTCAAACTCAAAAAAATGCATGACAAATCATTTACACTATTAAATAGTTGTCAATTACCGGCATTTGAGGCAATAATATCATCCGTTCATAATGAAGAAGGCAGATTATTTTTTATACACGGACATGGTGGTAGAGGCAAGACATTTCTATGGAATACAATTATTTCACAAATCAGATCAGAATCAAAAATAGTTCTACCAGTCGCCTCTTCAGGTATAGCAGCTTTATTGTTGCCGAACGGCAGGACTGCTCATTCACAGTTCTATATTCCGCTTGACGTCACACCCGAGTCGAGATGTGACATAAAACAAGGAATCCAATTAGCGGAACTACTAAAGAAAACATGTTTGATAATTTGGGATGAAGCTCCAATGGCAAACAAATATTGTTTTGAAGCCTTAGACAAGAGCTTGCGGGACATTAATCGAGATAAGTATGAAAATAGTTGTGACAGCCCTTTTGGGGGACTAATAATCGTGTATGGTGGTGATTTCAGACAAATCCTGCCGGTAATTCCAAAAGGAACACGAGATGATATTGTTGATGCACCACTAAACAGTTAAAACCTGTGGCCCTACTTTTCAATTTATGAACTGAAGGAAAATATGTGACTTACTTGTGGCAGAGTGATGGGTTCTGAAGCTGAAAGCTTTGCAACTTTTGATAGATGGTTATTGCAGATTGGAGATGGATCAGTTTATGATGATAAAAAGATGGAACTCATTGACCTTTCGCTTGATATATCCATTGCACCATCACACAATCAAGTGGAATCAATTGTAGATGCAGTAGATCCATCCCTATTACAGAAGTACAAGGACCTCACATACTTGAAAGAAAGAGCCATACTAACACCAAAAAATGAAATAGTTCATGATCTAAATGAAAAAATAAAGAAAATTATACCAGGGGAAGGAAGAACCTATTACAGCTCTTACAATGTGTGTAAAGCAAGTGTGAACAATAATGAGGAAGATATATTGTACCCCACTGAATTCCTTAATAACTTACGATTCTCAGGCATCCCCAATCATGACATACACTTAAAAGTAGGAAGTCCGGTTATGCTTCTTAGAAATCTCAATCAAACTGAAGGACTATGCAACAGTACAAGATTAATGATCACACATCTGGGGAAATGGTCTGTAAATGCAAACATCATATCTGGTAAGAACATCGGCAAAAGAGTCACAATACTCAGAATTATCATGTCTTCAAATGATTCAAAATGGCCATTCAAGCTTAATATACGGCAACTTCCATTAGCAACATGTTATGCCATGACAATCAATAAAAGTCAAGGACAAACTCTTCAGAGAGTTGGAGTGTATCTTCCCAAACATGTATTCACACATGGACAATTATATGTCACATCATCACGTGTAACAACAAAAGAAGGATTGAAAATATTCAATGCAGATGAGGACAGTGAAGACCATACACACATTAAAAATATTGTTTACATAGAAATCTTCCACAAGGTATATCCAAGACTTGTACAAAGACAGGAGAGCGATGTTTATTAACATGTACTATTAATTGTAGAATTCAAAAGTTATATGACGGGAAAGGCTGCTGAACATAACCACATGTCACGTTGTTAACAACATAGTCAATCAAAAAAATGACGCGTCAGCTACAAATACATACACTGGAGATCATCACTCACATAACAAATGGTCATACGAAACTTACAAAGGACAATATGGAAACCATATGAGCATGAATCACATAAAATGTAACGACAATTGTATCTGTAGCTTACTATTGCACATAATAAGGACAATATTGTTTGTGTTTCTATAGGCCTAACTTATTAAATATACATGTAATATATGGTTGTAATACACAATCAGATGGATGAATCGCTAGGTGTACATAATCATATATATATATATATATATATATAAGAAAACCTTCAATCCAGTGACGTGGTGCATTCACAAATCAAAAATTATTTTTTTACTTAAATAATGAGAAAACTACCCTTACAACTAAATCTTTTAATGGTTTCAACTCCCTGTTTCTGCCCACCACCTATTATATTCTTCCTTCCTTCCCATGGCTGACTTCGAAGCGTTGCTTAACGTCATCCAAAGACTGCCACAGACCAGGTATATCTTTATGTATTTTCACTTGCCTTCTCATATGTGTCTCTACGTAATGAAATTTTACATGAAAAGTTCTTTTATTTTTTTAGAGTTCTTGTATCACAATGTTAACGTTCTTCTCCAAATTCGTGTCCCATGAAGCCATGAAATATTGTTTTTCCCACTTACTCCTTCATACTACTGAACGAACTACAGATTTAATAAACATTGTTAAATGTAAATAGGGCCTCAACTATCATGAGTCTTATGAAGTGCGCAAAATAGGCTTATGATGACTCCAGTTATATTAAAAATATACATATATACTAGATATACTTATTGTGCAGAAAATAATTATGACACTCAATTTTAAGAATTCATGTTTGGATACGCTATATAAAATTTTACTACGTAAATGTACAATTATTTATAAGTTTACATATTATTTATATTTTTAACATAGATATAAATTTTCTCATTGATAATTATGTAATTTGATGTACACCGCTTATATATGATAAGTAAAATGTGTTCTTTCCCTTAGGAAATGCCTTTGTATTCTTATTTTTCTTCTTTATTTTCCTGATAATGTTAATTAAACAATGAATGACTTATTATCTCATGAAAAATTCATTCATTAAAAGTTCTTGATTTATGTGATAATAATAAGTAATATAATTCGTGTTAAATATATTTTTTAAATAATTTTTTTCTTCATTGTTTAAAGGTACATATATTAGCAAAGAATTATTGGCAAGCTTAATGCAATTATTAAGACCACGCGAAGTGCGGATAAATTACCTAGTATATATATAATAAGAAAAAAATTGACACACCTCAACACTATAAATTTTTAAAATTTTAAATAATTAATAATTAAATAAATAAATATAGACACATGTAATTAATTAAAATAAAACGATACATGTAAACACCAAAAAATTTAAAATACTAAAATTTAACTATTTTTAAATGATCAATAATTGGTTAATTAAATATAAACACATTTCAATAATTAAAATTAGACCCATTTAATTCTATGATAGTTATACAAAATTGTAAATAAATAATAATAAATTATTAGATCCATTTGATTCTACGGTGTTAACACAATTATAAGTTCACAATTTAACTTTTTACTGAAATTAGGAAGTAGAATATTTCAAATTTTATTGAAATATACCATGGCACGGTTGTCATGCTAATTATTTTGACACTTTGGACGATTTTTTATTCTTATTTGCAGGTAAGAAGAACATGGGTAACCATATCAGTTTTGCAATATCAAAATCGGTAAAAAGAATTTGATTGTTTTATATTTTTAAAATTTTAAATTCCCTAAATTAATTTGAAATTTAGCTAAAAAGCTTTTTATTTATTTATTTTTATGATATTATAATGATCTTTTGGAGGCATTCAACAAGTAATTATTTTACAATTTTATCTAGGTAATGAATTTGACGTTGACAAAGCAATCATGGTATAGGAACATATAACTATATATATAGAGTGTATTGATAATAATAAAATATTTAATAAAATTAATTAATAATTGTCACGACCCAAAAATGGACATGATGACACTCATCTTTTCCCACCAAGACAAGTCAGCCTAAAACTCAACCATTACAATAAAATGCAGAAATTTCAGAATCAATTCAAAACACCCCCAAAATCTAGTTGTCACGTGTACAAGCCTCTAAAGTATTATAATTCATTCAAAAGAAACGCTAGTATCAAATGAACTTGTTTCTAGAATAGAACAAGGTCATAACTAAGTAGAAAGAAAGTCCACTGAGACGACAAACAGCTACCTCACAAATCTCCAAGAAGCCTCAGACAAGGAGAAGAAAAATATCACAAGTAGAGTCCTAAACACAAGCTAAGGGGATAAAATATGGGTACTCCGTACACACCAACCGAACCTCCACTACTACAACCTGCATAAAATTCAATCCAACCCAACAGTTCATAGTATTCATAGAACCCAGCTCATCAAAATCACTTTAACAAATTTGCACATCCTCAACTACAAACTCAATATTCAATAATCACAATTTTCACAAAAAAGCACTCACAATTTAAGCAACACACATGATCAAGTTCGTCAAATAGATATAATCAAATATTAAGTACTTTCCAACAACCAATAAAACACATAATCAACAAGAATGAAGGATGTCATGGGATGCAATGCAATATGACACCATGAAGTGATATGCCTCAGAATATCAATTACTCTCTCAACCGTATATACATGATACTTGTCAAAAATACATCGAGAGTTGATGACCCATGGGGGACACGCGAGGTCCATATACCGACACGGACGATCTCCACTTGTCTGTGCGGACGATCTCAACGCACTATCATAAATCAAACAAATTCCGCATGGACGATCTCCACGTGCCCAAATCATAATCATAACTTTTCTACCGCACGAACGATCTCCACGTGCCCAAATAATCATAACTCGATCTCAACAAGGACGATCTCCACGTGTCAGAACTCTACTCATACCCAATCTGGTGCACAATATGATATCGAATAAAGAAGATGATGCAACATCTCAATAAATCAAATGTCGCTATGACATATAATCACCTCAATTATCACAATTATATGGGTTCAGTAAAGAATACAACCACACATAATAAATCAAATCACTAATATATCAGTTAATGCTCATATGCTTTGGCATTCTCGTATTACAATCCGCATTATATAGTAATAAACCTTCTAATTTAACACCGGTACTCGTACCATTCTCAACACATTACATACAAACAAATAATCAAATCGTCTTTCATTACCCCTTTTTATCATTAGAATTAATCAATGTGTACAAGTCAACCCATCACCAAATCCCATTACTCCCAAACATATACCACAAGGAAATACACGCGTTTCATACACTTAGCAAGAGTTTCGAAATCCATTTGCCTTAATTAATCAACAATTCACTCCGAGACTTGAGCCTTCCCTTTTCGTTGAGCTTCCAAATTTATACAATCTATTCAAGTACATAAACACAATAAGATTTCGAAACTAAAAACACTCATATTAGTATAAGTTTCTAAATTTCACTCCTAGGGTTAAGCTTCAACTTTCCCAATATCACCATTCTAATGGTATTCATGTAATACAATATACCCATTACTTAATTTTATACAAAAAAAAAAAAAAACAATTCTAACACCATTTTATCTTAAAAACAATTATATTGTATTCTGACCCTCAGTTTACATCTTATGCTTAACCCATAACCACGGACAACATGTAGTAATTTCTCAAAAAAAATATTGTGACCTAAACTAACTTGAAATTGTAGTGTACCATTTATTGAAAATAATTATACATATACTCCTAACAGTTCAATTCCCTAAATCTTCCCCCAAAAATTGTAAACATACAAAAAGAATATAATAATAATATTAATGGTAGCGTTGTTTCTTGTCCCCAAAATTTCAAGCCGCCAAGAACGATACAACAACACCTATATGCCTTCACAATTGTCAACCTTCAATTTCTTATACCTATTATTCTAATATAATAATATTAAATACTAATTGCGTTCACTACGCTCAAAAACTTCATGAATTAGTACAATAGTCCATCAATGAAGAAATCAATACTGCTCTAATTAAGTTCATATGATAATTGGATTTAATCCTATAATCAACAATTGGAAACTAATGATTGTGAGTATAGATTTGAACTCCATTGAAAAAATAATGTTTACTTACTTGAAGGTGGCGATGATATCTCTGTTCGTGTTCGCTGCACGAACAAACTTTTTTCTTTTTTTTTTCTAAATTAATTATGTATTTAAAGTAACAATTTCTAATAACCTATTTGAATATTTCAAACTTGTCCCATTATTATTAAAAATAAATAAATTACCCGTCATTAATTAATTTAGCTAAATGACCATTCAAAATTATCAAAAACTATCTTTTCGGAATCGGGTCTACATTATCCACCACTAAAAATCATGTTCGTCCCTGAACATAAGGAAGAAGGAGAAAGAATAATTGACATTATCAAAAGCTTGAGTTATGACCTACTAGTAGGTGTTCATATCTCCAAGTGAGCTCCTCCTTAAGATCATTCCATCAAGATCAAGTACTTAAAACTGAACTTTCGAATCAAACTTTGGAAAATCTATAAATCAAGAGAGACTATCAATCCACAACTAACTCATGAATCCAATTAAAACTAAAACCCGTTGGACCTTAACACAACCATCATGATGAATATTTTCTGACATAACCAAGATAATCTTCTAAATCAATACTGAATACGAACAAAAAGTGAACATGAACCAACTACCACACACTCTCAATGCACAAATAGTTACCGGTGTTATTATGATTCTCTTCTCACAACACAACTTCTCTACAACTTAAGTTATAATAAAAATTTGATCTTTAAACATCGGGTACTCATCATGGGAAATCAAACTTTTGCAACCCCCCCCCCCAAAAAAAAATTAAATCAAATATCCATCCATGAAACGATAAACTCAAGGATGAAGAACCTTTAATAACACTGTTGGATAACTGTAACTATTCACACAAGCTCTTCTATAAGTTCTCATAAGCAAATTCGTGCATGTAGAACCAGTGATATACTTCAACTATCTCAAAAACACAAAATCTATCATAACTAAAATAACCAAATCTACCTGGAAGAATTTCGCTCTACCAAGAGACAATCACTGGATCGGTACACCCGATCCACCACTAGAAATTCACTCATAGATATGAAAACACGTGCGGGTGTAGGTGGTGAATTTCAGTCCAAACCATATACCAAATGAAGTAGATGGTCACATAAGAATATACAGAACCAAAATAGAATAATAGTAGCTACTCTTTACATAATGCCCATATAAAACATTCATTCATATGACTGTATCTCTTTTAATTTTCTAGCTGCCCACAATCACCAATTTAGCCCCTATTAAAATTGTTCAAATACTTGTTTTAGAGAACCGCATATACTCTTCAGATCAATTCCACTAAACCTCACACTCTCAATACTGACAACTATCACAATCACTACGGCTATTCACTTTATTCTCAAACTATCACTAGTATAAAAGTGTTCGTAACAAACACATTCTTGCCTACAAAATTCTAGAACTATGACTTTCTCTTTTTCCATGTAAGCATTCATGATAGATATGGTCTCATCCAAGGCTGATTACATTAATTTAATTTTAATAGTAAATTTTCATCGTGAATAAGCTATTGAATTTTCCAAGGTCAACTCCATAAAATTTCACATACCAACTTTCAACTACCACTCATACTCTTATACGTATCATACTAAAGCTTAGAGAAATGCTTGACTACCTCAATAAGTCTATATACTATGAGCACATAACCTCTATTTACTCTCAAGTGTCTATGTAACACATCATATTGTCTCATCAACAAGTAGTTTCAATCTTCTCAAATCGTCATTAATCATGTAAAATTGTAGGTCCACACCAATGAACATCAATAAGTTACCTATCATATTTGAATAAATTAGCCCCACATAACAACACAAAATCTTCCACACCTCACTATTTTTTCTCTCACTCAAATCAAAACCCTATATTCATAAAAACCACTAACAAATTCATGGTACGTCTATACCGAACAAATTCACATTAATAGCCAAATTAGATATTAAATATGAAAATTTATACATCCATTAACTTCAAACCAAGATTCTATATGAGAAGTCTTATTCCTTCGTTTCCCTTTTCTTAAATTCTTTTTATGACATAGAATTCTAAATATCTTGAACTTTTCAATACACCAGATTCTTGTTCCTTCTGTTGACTCTCTCTCATGAATCTTATTTTTTGGCCAACACCCCTTGACATTTTTACCTTATCCTCTAAATAAAAACTTAAAAAAAAGCATTCCTTAAGTACTTCGACAATTAAAATAACACTTTTTATGACTCAAATCATGTACAAGTCCTTTCAAATGCTCAATACTCAATGTGATAGAAATTTCTTACCTTACCAATTCCTACCTTGACAAAACACACTACCAAAATTCTATACTCACCATGAAAATATTAATTTTTTTCCCAACCATGTAACACAATCCTATTATCTATTAACATTATATCATACCTTGAAGATTTTTTTTAGTTCATGTATCTTACCTTTTTATTGATTACCTTTCTATCGATCTTATTATATCCTTCGCTAAAAATTTAATCATACTCATTATCAAACTCAAAATCACAATAGAATTTATAATATCACTCGAGTTGAACGTATATACATTCCTTTCTCAAGTCTTATCCAATAGTTTTTAACCAATATGATGAAGTTGTGACATTATTATCATAACCAAAGAAAATTGAATAAAATCACATGTCCATAAATCCAGTTTTCAATCCCTTTGAAGATACCTCTTTAGCCTTTGCAATAAGAAAAATATACTTACTGTCACCTCTTTCTGAATGTTCCACTACATCCCATACTCTCTCATTATGACTGTAGATGCTTTACATTTTTTTCGAGCTGTATCTCTACATATTCTTAGACTTTCCATACCACCACATTACTCACCAAATAGTGGAAACCACCACATTAGATATTTGCTAGTCGTTATTACAATACAAAATTTGTTTAACCAACAATTCTTATTATATAGTTGCATCTTAGTTACGATTCATCACAAATTACTATTATCATTATGCTTGTTAGACACTTTTTTCATCTCAAAGTCAACATTTTCATCTATATGACATTTCAAACTCATCTATACCAATCTAATTCAAAAGACTAACTCAACTTTATATGTGTTTCCTTACTAGAATTCTTAGTTACCTCTACACAAATATACTCATTTAGTCTTCCTTTACCTTTTAGATTCTCAGCCTAATATGGATCCACTTTCATGGAGCATACGACGGAATAGCAATCATTTTAGATCTTTGAGATACACTTCACAACCTAAACACATCAATACCGTACCAAGGATCCACCACTAAAAGCTTCCTTATAAATAATGCATAACTCATTCTGTCGTAGTAACAAGCTAATTGGCTTCTCAAATATGAATGCAACATCAAATCTTATTGTATGAGCATGTGATACAATTGATAAATCCTTAAGTAGTTAGTATTCACACTTGGCAATTGACGTATTCATTTGTATATACCACTAGTACCACATCATGAAACTCTGTTAAATACAACACTAGAACACATCATACCTGTCTAGAAGATTGTACCCAAATAGTCCACAAATTTCTGGCCATTAAGTAACTATATTACACTACTAAATTCGTCGGTATCTCATCCAACATGATATGCATTCCTTTGTTGATCAGGTTCACAGTAAGAGTGACAAAATACATAACTCTAACCAAGTAAGAATTGGTACCATTATAATAGTCATATTATAACCATCTATGGTATATGCTCAATCTATGAAACCACAACAGAGAATCTGACCTCAATTGGTGCAACAACAATCTTATCATTCGCTAAGCAACTCATACACATTATGTCAGCTTTTCTTACCGTGTTTTCTCAAGTTGCATTGTTCATTATCTTGCCAACAATTTAATTCGTCCACTTTCAGTTATCGAACCACACATGTACTATTCCCTTCACTAAGGTAACTAACCTTCGACAACCCTTTCAAATTGTTGAACATTCTAAATCTAACCACACATCTTTTCCATAAAACATTACTTTCGTCTTAATATCATATTTAAGATTAAAACCATACAGGACATCAACTACTCAAATGAGGAACCACACACAAGTCATCAAATAATATCAAAATACTGATAGAGTAGAATGAAACATTAAGAACAAATCATACCAAGGAAGCACTATAGAGATCCAAAAAGTGAAGATTTTTTCTAAAAGTCACTATAGCCTCTCGAAGATAAGTACAGACGTCTCTGTACTATACTTGAGACTTTACTTAGACTCGACTTGTACAGACGTAAAACCTATGAACCTAGGGCTCTTATACCATGTTGTCACGACCCAAAAATGGACGTGATGACACTCATTTTATACCACCAAGACAAGTCAGCCTAAAACTCAACTATTACAATAAACTGCAGAAATTTCAGAATCAATTCAAAACATCCCCAAAAACTGGTTGTCACGTGTACACAAGCCTCTAATGTATTACAATTCATTCAAAAGAAAAGCTAGTTTCAAATGAACTTGCTTCTATCATAGAACAAGGTCATAACTAAAGATAAAGAAATTCCGCTGAGACGACAAACAGCTACCTCACAAACTCCAAGAAGCCTCGAAAAAGAAGAGAATGACAAGTACAACAAAAATCCAAGCTTAATAACCTACAAAAAAATTGTAGAAGCAAGAGGTGAGTACAAAACCACACGGTAGTCAACAAGTAAACCTCTAAACATAAACTAAGGGAATGAAATACGGGTACTCCTACCATCCCCAACCGAACCTCCACAACTACAACTTGCATAAAAATCAGCCTAACCTAACAACTCATAGTTTACAGTGCACATAGTTCAACAAGAACACTTTAACAAAATACATATCCTCAACAACAACAATTTGACAAGTTACATGTTCTCAACAACAACACTTTAACAAATTATATATCCTCAACAACAACACTTCAACAAAGTACATATCCTAAACAACAATACTTCAACAAATTACATATCCCCAATAACAATACTTCAACAAATTACATATCCTCAATAACAAACTCATGTTAATCAATCACAAGTTCCGCAGAAAGGCAATCACAAGATCAACAAAACACGATATCAAGTTCATCAATGAGAAGTATGTGCAATGTAATGGAATGCAATGTCAAGTATAATGATGCATATCTGACCTACTGATACACACCACTGTCTCTCAGTCCGGGACCCATTGGGGATATATCTGTCCATGCATTTGTCGCGGCACACGACACGATCCTCGATAATAGTAACCATCGCGGCGCGCGATACGTCCCTCGAAATATAGTATCCATCTCGGCGCGCGATACGTCCCTCAAAATGGTACATCCTCTTAAGTACTCATTCTTTCTCAATGCACATAACACTTTTCACAACCGATTCCTTAGAATAATGCAAATGACATGTTCACACAAATAATGAGGAGATGGACCATTTTCATAACATTACACAGTTCACAACCACACAAACATGAAATCACATCAACAATGATTCAACAAGCCTTCAAACCTTTCTCAACATATCACACATAAACAATTAATCACATTACCTTTTGTTATACATTTTTTTCCATTATAGAATTACTCAATGTGGACAAGTCAACCCATCACCATTCCCGTAACTCTCAAACATATACCACAAGGAAATACACGCATTCCATACACTTAACAACAGTTTAGAAATTCACTTGTCTCAAACAATCGAATGATTACTCCAGGACTTGAGTCTTCCCATTATGTTGATCTTTCAAAACAATGCAATCTATTCAAGTAAATTCACAATAAGATTTCAATAATAACCACACCCATATTATTATAGATATGGCCTAGATTGAAAAGTCTACACCAACCTGAAATCAAGTTCCTAAATTTTGATGTCAATTATTATCTCAATCCTCATATTTCCAAATTTCAAGTCTAGGGTTGAGTTTTCATTCTCCAATACCGTAAATCTAATGATATTAGCTACTATTTAATTACCTATCTCAATATATCAAATCTTACTTTATAACATGGTAATGAAATAATATTCATTAATGGAAGTCAACCGATTATGAACAGTGGCAGCAACCATTAATTAACCATTAATACCCACACATTAAGTAACAACGCATCCAATCTAATTGTATAACCCGCCTGTTTCAATTTACTTTTCACCATTGAAAGAACATATCATTAATTAATGCCCCTAAAACTTTCAACCAAGACCGCTATAATCCTTCAAATTTGTAATTTTACATATTAATATAATAATACAACTCATCACCAATCATTAATATGATGTTCTTTTCCTATAAAAAAATAATGCCTAAACAAAATAAACTTTGGAATTTACCTGAAGCATGGGTCGCTTACTTTGTGGCCTCGAAGTATGTCATTCGCCTCTCTTGTATGATCATTTTTTTTTCTAAAATTAATTATATGTTAAAAGTGAGAAGAACTACTACTTATTTTAATATAAATGGGTTAAGTAATATAGGGTTTTAAATAAATATTCACTTTAACTCATTAACTATCAATTAATCAACTCAAGTTACACTAATATTCAAATTTCCAAAAATGACCTTCCGGGTCATTACATTTTAAATTTGATATAAAAGAAAAAATTGACACACTAGTTACTTTTTGAATTTAAATTTAAAGTAGGTATGTAAAACTTCTCTAATTTTCTAGATTTTCTATATATACATAACTAAATTCAACTAAGAAAATTAATGAATCTATATTCTTCTTCAATTGTGTAATGCTATTTGTGTTTCAATTTTTCTTTTCTGCGTCTTTTTTTTTTTTTGGGGGGGGGGGTGATGAATATGTATATCATTTGATGCTAGAAGAAAAATCGTATAAATATTTCCAAAAGAATAAGAAGGAGGAGGAGGAGGATAAAGAGAAGGAGAAGGAGAAGGAGAAGAAGATGAATATTTATCAAAGTGATAATTCTTTATATATGACGATAGTTTTATATTTATAATGTGTTGTGGTGTTTTTTTTACATTATTTAATTCAATTTGATTTATTTCTATCATATTTTGAATTTGAATTCTTTAGATTGAATTAGGTTTCTATTTCTTTTTATTTACATTTCTAATCTTTGATAATTTTAAATTTTATTATTTTTAATTTTATTTCTTATTCAATGAGTGATACTAACATTGTTTTTTCTCTTACATTTATTTTAATGATAAATATGTGAAAATTAAAATGATAAAATTAGAAATGACTTATCAAATTAAACTAATAAGACCAAGTTACATGATTTTTTAAGATATATCCTTATAATCACTAATTTACAAGAGATCTTTTATTATCTATAAATATATTTGTCACGACCCAAAACGAGTCGTGAGTGACACCCACACTTAACCTCTTAAGTGGGCGAACCAACCAATTTAACCTAGCTTACAAAATATAAAGATAATGCGGAAATTCAAAATCTTACTAAATATCATTTCCCCAAATCTGAAAGTCATCACATCAAGGACATCTAATCTCCAGTACAAAGTCTAAAAATATCAAATACACCAAAATAGAAGAGTAAAATGGTATGTGTCCGAAAGTATAGGACATAATGTCATGACCGAGAGAATCCAACACGAGCTTGAATGAATATCTCACCCTGGAACCTGATATGCGGGAGACTCGCTAGATCTGAGGGCAATTTGAAGTCATTGGTACACTCGTTGCATTTTATAAAAGGAAACAAAGAGAAACACAAGTATGACTCAGTACGGGACAACATGTACTGACTAGGTATCATCGGCCAACCCAAAATAGAAATTAATATACAATGAATAATTGTATGAACTCAACTATAGCACTTAACAGTTGATAAGAAACAAACAACTTGAACAAGTGTCAACAATATCAAGATCATCCATGAGGACTCATGCCTCCAACTAAACTATTTGGGGAAATTGAGTTCTTTGAGGTTGAGTAATTCCGTTAATGCTATATGTTTTTCCTTCAATATTATCGTGTCGGAACGTGACACTCCGATCAAATTATATCATGTCGGAACGTGACACTCTGATCCAATTATACCGTTTTGGAACGTCACACTCCGATCAAATTATATCGTGTCGGAACGTGACACTCTGATCCAATTATACCATTTTGGAACGGGACACTCCGATCCAAAATACTGTGTCAGAACGTGACACTCCGATCAAATTATATTGTGTCGGAACGTGACACTCCGATCAAATAATACCTTTAATTTATCATTTATTATCGCCACTTTTAATTCATTGATACTATTTCATCGAGCCTTCTTTATTCAAGGCATCATTTCGATAAGAGTTTCAAAATTATAAATTTCACGGTCTCAGGATTTCAGACCAATCACAAACCACACAACCAAATCACACAATCTGACAATCACATAGTCAAGTACATAGAGAGCTTCACAATATCATTCAATACATATAAATCACTATTAATAGATTACTATCAAATTGCATAAACCATAACCTACCTCCATCGAAGAACCGAAGTCATGCAAGCTATTTTTCAATACTTTTCCTTTTCGCAAAGCCTCTGAGCTTTTCCAATCTATCAAGTATACCATATTTGTAAATACGATCCCATAGACATCTATATTGCTATATTTCTAGCTTAGATCCCACAAGTCATCAAATATAAATCTATATTCAAGTTCCTAGTCTTGATATCAATTAATATGCTAAGTTTCTCATTTATCAAATTCAAGGTTAGGGTTAAGTCTTAATTCTTTCCATTGACATAATCTTAATGATACTTAAATAATTTGATATTCCTAATTTTTAATTACTTATCTCTACAATTCAAAACTTAATTTATAACGAGATACTTAAAATTATGTGCAGTATCCACGACCTTTACTTTCAAGTGACTATATTCATTTTATATAATATATGTATGTAATAAATTAGTCCATTGTCAATAATTAATTGTCCATTAAGAGGTCTTAAATAATGCCAAGAACACAAACTCACGTGAATAACTAAATAACATTTTAATTCATTTTAATGCATTAACACTAACAAAAACTACCAACTAATATTGTATAATCACTGTAACCTCAAGTTTCTAAAATAACGAATTCCTACACAGACATATTATATTCATTAACTTTCAAATGCTTGGCCAATACTATATCATAATCACCTTTTGCAATTTATTAACAATATAAACTAAGATAATTAAGCCACAAGCTGCCAAATTGTAACTTCAATTCTTATTAATTAGTTTAACATTATAATAAGACTCTAGTTCCTCAATTCAATGATTTCCAACTAACATATACAATAACAATAATTCTAACCATAATATTAAAATAATATAAATCCCCTCCCCCAACCATTAATTTGTTGAAAGTAATATTGAGCTTCATTATGCATTACCTCGAGAAACTTTTAGCACATTCCGACGACGTCAAAGTTGAGTTCTCTCGCACAATAGTTTTCGCCGCACATTAGTTGTATAAGGATAGAAATAAGAAAAAAAATTCTTTTTATTTAATTTAATTTTTGTTACCCTAATTGTATACCTAACTAATTATAAAGGTATTAAAAGTGACCCACTATTAATTTTAATGTAATTTTCTTTAACCACCAATTAAATAAAATATTAAAATTATCCCACTAATTTTATAATTATAATTACAAATAGTCCAAAATATCTATTTAAAATCTATCAGAAAGTATTTTGATGAAATAACAGTTCTAGTACTCAAAACGATCAGTAGGATCGTTACAATAGATACCAATTTACCCATCGTTCGTCCATGAACGATCAAAAGAAGGAAAGGATACCATTGGGTACAAGAATCAACAAAAACCTGCGAATATCTTTCGTGCATATCATGCTCAGTCTCCCAAGGTCTTACCTCAAATGCATCAACCTAACCAACGGGGGAGTTATATCTCCTCTTATACTATGTCTCAATAGTGTCATATAACTACTCAAGTGGTAGATATTGTTGTATGTAAACTCAGCTAACAACAATTGTATTCTCAATAGCCATCAAAGCTAATCGCACACACATATACAACATATTCTCAAGGACCTTGACACAACCATTAGGTGGAATCTTTTTCACATAACCACGATAAAATGTTGAATCAATAATAAGAAGTGAACCTAAATCAACCACCACTCACTCATAGTGCACAAACCATCATAGATCTTTTCAATATTTCATTCTGACAACATAAACTTTCCATGAGCTTATGTTATATTTAAAAAAAATTATCTTTAGGCATAAGGTACTCATCAAGGGAAATTAAACTTATCTAACATCAAGAAGAAAATGATCAAGTAATCATCCATCGTGTGATACATCCAAGCAAACATGACCTCTAACAATATTCTCAAAATGCTAGATTAGTACCTATTATAATCAAACCTTAAGACAAAAATACAATGGTCCTCACATTCCATCACACATAGCCAAATCATAATACCGATGGTGAGATAACTCTTAAGTCTATCGAACAACTATAAGTTTTCATGGTAGCTCTTCTATAAATTCTCGTAAGCAAAGTTGTGTGTGTTGGATCACTAGTATACTTCAATTACCGTAAACAACACCAAATCTTTCATATCTGGAATGAACAAGTCCACCCTACAAGGAGGACAATCATAGAATCGGTACACGCGATCCACTACTAATGACTCACCCTTTGAAGAGAAAACACACGCGGATTGAATCATACTCTAAACCACACCGAGATTGAAGTTGTTGGTCACATAAGAATGTGCATAACCAAGGTCAAACAACTCTAGATACTCCTTTCTTAGTGTCTATATCAAACATTTTCATTCATCTAACGTTATCTCTCTTATTTTCCAGCCACCACAATCACCAATTTGGTCTATATTATAATTGCACACATACTTGATTTATCGAATCCCACATACATTAAAGTCAACACTCTTAATACTAAAAGAATATCATAACCACATCGATCATTTACCGCACTCCCAAACCATGATTAATATCAAAATATTCTTATCAAATATATGTTCAAACTATGGCTATCTCTCTTTCTATTTAAGCATTTTATGACAAATATGAGTTCCAAACAAAGCTTATAACACTAATTTCAAATTTGACTTTTTCATGGAGAACAAACCATTAAATCACACCCAAAGTCCACTTCACACCACTTCCACATACCATGTTTTAGCTACCATTCTAAATCATCACATACCTCATTGTTTGTCACCCAAATCAAATTCCATCTTTATAAAAGTCGATGATAATTCTGTACCAAACTATTTCACATTTTACAATCATATCTAATATATTATGCGAAAATCAATACTACCTGCAATTACAACTAAGGATTTATATGAGAGGTCTTATTCCTTTACTTTTCTTATAAATAGAATTTTAAGCCACAAAATTCTAAATATCTTGAACTCTTCAATACACCACACTCTTGTTCCTCGTGTTGTCTCGCTTACGGATCTTATTCTTTGGTTAAAAACCCTTGACATTTTTACCTTAGCCTTTAAATCAAAATATTATGTGAATCCCCCCGTTAAGTCCTTTATCAATCAAAAGTAACCAAATTTTTTTTTACTCAAATTGTGCACAAGTCCTTACAAATGTTCCACACTCAATGCGATCAATTATTTCTTACCTTCATACCTTGACAAAACATATCACCAGGAATGCAGACGTATAATGAAAAAAATTGAATTGTAAACCTAAGTGTGTAACTCATTCTCCTTGTCTATCGACATAGCTCATACCTTGAAGATTTTTATGATTAACTTATCATCGATCACCTCTTCATCGATTATATCATATCTTTCGCTAAAAATTCAACTGTAGTCATTAATAAACTCAATATCACAAGAGAACTTATCATCATACTCGAGTTGAACGTATGTACACTCTTTTCTTAAGTCTTATTCCATAGTTTTTAACCAATCTAATAAACCTATGATAACATAACCATAGTAAAATATATGAAACCACACATCCCAGAACCCAATTATCACATTCCTAAAGATACCTATTTAACCCTTGCAATTAGAGAGAATATTATTGTTCTCGCCTTTTTCTAAGGCTACATATCCCACAAATTTTATCTTATTTTAGTTATGACTCTAACTCCTTTAATTTCTATTCTAGCGGTGTCCAACATCTCTCAAAACTTTCTATACAACCATGTGACTCAGTTAGTAATAGAAAATCACACCTTAGATACTCACAAGTCATTATTCTCATATCATTTTTTTTGACAAACAATTTGTGTTCTATAGTTGCATCTCAATCACAATTCATCACTAACTCGTATTACCATCATGTTCAACAAACCCTTGTCATCGCTACAAAGTGAACCTTTTCCTCTACTTGACACCTTAAACTTAGGTCTACCAATTAAAATTTAAGGGTACCCAATTATCTTTTTAACACACTTTCTTACTAAAAGCTTTAATTTACTTCACCTATGACTTCTTTTTCCCTATAAGTTTGTCATTCTAGTATCAATTTACTCTTTGAAACATAAGATATGATCCACCACTAATTTTTTTTTTTTTAAAAAAAATAATTTCTCAATCCAAGCGCCCGTAGTAATAAACTAGTTGGTTTCTCAAATGTGAAAGCAACACCGAATCTCATTATCTAAACTCGTCATAACGCTAATAACTTCTTAGTAGTTAGTATTTACATTTAACAATCGATGTATTCGTTTTCATGTAATACTAGTACCATACCGGGCAGGACCGTTAAATCCATCACTAGAACACATCATACAAATAGCCCACACATTTTTACCTATTGAATAACTGCAAAATATTATTGAATCTGTTCTCTCCCTAGCCCAAGAAATTTTCTTTACTTCTTATATCAAGTCAATAACGAAAGTAATGCACTTCATAACTCCAACTAAGTAAGCATTGATGACCCTCACTGATATACACTCAACCTACGAATCGTAGTAGAGATTTTGCCCTTAATTGGTGAAACATATACCTCTTATTATTCAGTAACTCATCTTTCCTCCTATTCTTCAAATTCTATGGTATATAATTCTTCATAAAGAAGCAAGAAAATTTTTGTCTTAAGTCATAGGTAGTGTTATAGCCGGCAAGACTCAACATGAAACTGCCACCAAATTTTCGCATCATCCCAAACTTAGTAAGTCAGAAACTCAATGTCCCATCACTCTACCATATCCATCTTATGAAACAACTCACATAACAACAAATAAGGAAATCATAAGCATCTTCATATTTAGTACCCATGAAGAATAGGGATTTCAAACTTTAAGAACAGAATAAAAATATCATACTAGTCACTAGAAATTACATATCTATAGTGAATCGTTGAAAAATATCTATTTTTTCGAATGCATACTCTCTTGCTGGTGTTGGTGTTTCCAATTCTACTACTCTAATACTAATCATATGCGAAATAAAGTGAAGAAGGTTAGATATCGATTTGTATCATCTACATACAAATTGGATTCAAGTAGTAGCATGAAAGAAAGAAGGAATAAAATATTCTTAAAGTCATATAGCCTCTCGAAGAAAAGTAAAGGCGTCCCCATACCGCTCCGCAAGACTCTACTAGACCTGTCCTTGTGTGATGAGATCAACGAACCTAACGCTCTCATACCAAGTTTGTCACGACCCAAAACGAGTCGTGAGTGACACCCACACTTAACCTCTTAAGTGGGCGAACCAACCAATTTAACGTAGCTTACAAAATATAAAGATAATGCGGAAATTCAAAATCTTACTTAATATCATTTCCCCAAATCTGAAAGTCATCACATCAAGGACAACTAATCTCCAGTACTAAGTCTAAAAATATCAAATACACCAAAATAGAAGAATAAAATGGTATGTGTCCGAAAGTATAGGACATAATGTCATGACCGAGAGAATCCAACACGAGCTTGAATGAATAGCTCACCCTGGAACCTGATATGCGGGCGACTCGCATCTGAGGGCGATTTGAAGTCATTGGTACACTCGTTGCATTTCATAAAAGGAAACAAAAAAGAGAAACACAAGTATGGCTCAGTACGGGACAACATGTACTGAGTAGGTATCATCGGCCAACCCAAAATAAAAACTAATATACAATGAATAATTGTATGAACTCAACTATAGCACTTAACAGTTGATAAGAAACAAACAACTTGAACAAGTGTTAACAATATCAAGATCATCCATGAGGACTCATGCCTCCAACTAAACTATTTGAGGAATTGAGTTCTTTGAGGTTGAGTAATTGCGTTAATGCAATATGTTTTTCCTTTAATATTATCGTGTCGGAACGTGACACTACGATCCAATTATACCGTGTCGGAACGTGACACGCTGATCCAATTATACCGTGTTGGAACGTGACACTCCGATAAAAAATACTATGTCGGAACGTGACACTCCGCTCCAATTATACTGTGTCGGAATGTGACACTCCAATCCAATAATACCATTAACTTATCATTTATTATCACCACTTTCAATTCAATGATAATATTTCATCAAGCCTTCTTTATTCAAGGCATAATTTCGATAAGACGTTCAAGATTATAAATTTCACGGTCTCAGGATTTCAGATTAATCACAAACCACACAACCAAATCACACAATCTCACAATCACACAGTCAAATACATAGAGAACTTCACAATATCATTCAATACATATCAATCACTATTAAGTGTTTACTATCAAATATCATAAATCATTACTTACCTCCACCGAAGAACGAAGTCATGCAAGCTAGTTTTTCAATACTTTTCCTTTCCTCAAAGCCTCCGAGCTTTTCCAATCTATCAAGCATACCATATTTGTAAATACGAGTCCATAGACATATATGTTGCTATATTTCTAGCTTAGATCCCACAAGTCATCAAATAGAAATTTATATTCAAGTTCCTAATCTTGAGATCAATTAATAAGCTAAGTTTCTAATTTCTCAAATTCAAGGTTAGGGTTAAGTCTTAATTCTTTTCATTGGCATAATCTTAATGGTACTTAAATAATTTGATATATCTAATTTTTAATTATCTATCTCTATAATTCAAAACTTAATTTATAACGAGATACTTAAAATTATGTGTAGTATCCACGACCTTCACTTTCAAGCGACTCTATTCATTCTATATACTATATTTATGTAATAAATTAGTCCATTGTCAATAATTAATTGGCCATTAAGAGGTCTTAAAATATTTCCAAAAATACAAACTTACGTGAATAACTAAATAACGTTTTAATTCATTTTAATACATTAATACTAACAAAAACTACCAACTAATAATGTATAATCACTGTAACCTCAAGTTTCTAGAATAACAAATTCCTACACAAACATTTTATATTCATTAACTTTCAAATTTTCGGTCAATACTATATCGTAATTATCTTTTACAATTTATTAACAATATAAACTAATATAGTCAATCCACAAGCTGCCCATAAATTGTAACTTCAATTCTTATTAATTAGTGTAACATTATAATAAGACTTTAGTTCCTCAATTCAATGATTTCCAACCAACATATTTAATAATAAACCATAATATTAAAATAATATAAATCCCCTCCCCCAATCATTAATTTGTGAAAAGTAATATTGAGCTTCATTATGCATTACCTCGAGAAACTTTTATCACATTCCGACGACGTCAAAGTTGAGTTCTCTCGCACAGTAGTTCCCGCCGCACATCAGTTGTATAAGGATAGAAATAATTAAAAAAAAACATTCTTTTTGTTTAATTTAATTTTTGTTACCCTAATTGTATACCTGACTAATTATAAAGGTTGTAAACTGACCCACTATTAATTTTAGTGTTATTTTCTTTAACCACCAACTAAATGAATTATTAAAACTACCCCAGTAATTTTATAATAATAATTACAAATAGTTCAAAATATCTATTTAAAATATATCAAAAAGTATTTTGATGAAATAAAAAAGTTCTAGTACTCAAAACGATCAAAAGGATCGGTTACAATATTGATATGTAGCTAATTATAATATAACCAATAGGTATTTCAGTGCTTGAAATATAGTTGAACAATTAAATATATTTGATTTATTTCGTAAGAATACTCTTATTAAATTCTTTCATACAAGGAAGAACTCAATTTATTCAATGCAAAAGTTGAGTTATAATTGAAACAAATATATGTTATTATAATATATTTTTTTATAGTGTATATTTTATATACTAATCAAACAACATAATTAGATTTCTTTGTTGGAACTAAAGTTGAAGGATTAAATTTTTTATTTGAATTGCAAAAATATAATTTTTTTATGGTAAAATAAAATTTATCAAATTTAATTTGTGAAAGTGACAATCAGGTTTAATATAGTTACTTTTTTTGAATTAATCTATATTTTAAATTTAATAACTTTAAGGATCTTCAAAAATATCTTATTCATTTAGTAGCATTTGTGAGTATAAATTATTGGTTATATTCTTATAACTATCTTTCTATAAATATTTATAAATTAGAATCTAGAAGATTACATTTAAATTTTACATATTACTCAAAAAAAAACTGAAAAGAAAAAAACAGAATCTCGTATTCTACATATAACTATCTTTCTATTAGCATTTTAAATTGTTTTACACTTATAAAACATATAAATTAGAATCTAAAGGTTTATTCCTAAATTTTACTAAATCCTTAATTTTTTTTTTAAATTAAATATTACAAAATTATATATTCGAAAAAAAAAGAGACAAGAACACATGTAATTACAGATAATTGTTTTGAAATAGTAAAGATAGTTAATTAAGAATTTATATAAATCTTATAACACATCATTCGTATGTATTTTTTAGAAAGTGATTTATTCATATATATCAAGATATAAATATATATACGTTCTCAAAAAATAACTAAAAATGCACAATCCAATAACATGTACATGGCTCTCTCTCTCTCTCTCTATATCTATCTATCTATCTATTTATATATATATATATATATATA
>NC_028641.1:27617675-27664368 GCF_001406875.1 Solanum pennellii | reverse complement strand
ATATATATATATATATATATATAACTGCTCCATTTTTATATTAAAAAAATACTAACATGTTTATGATAAATACTTAACAATTCCCACATGAAAAAGATAAAAAATAAAAAAATTATTTTGTCTCTTCGATGCTATAAATTGTGCTTTTTCTAAAATAAATGCAAATGTATCACATAAAATTTGTAATTTTTTTTTATTTTTTTACAAAGACAATTAACCGCTAAATAGAAATAAAATGACACACACACGCACACGCGCGCGCGCGCACACACACACATAAAATTTAAAACTAATTTAGTTTGTTCACTTTGTACACATATAGATAGAAAAAAATGGGGCCGTATTTGTAGCAACCAAATACAAATTTTTATCTTTTTTTCTTCATTTCATTTAAAAACATTACAATTAAAATTTAAAATTTAAAACTTATTTCATAAGTTACTTTACTCTTATATTTTTATTTCAATACAAACTTCCAAAGATTAATTTTCAAATTAAAATTTAATTCTTCATTTGAAATTAAGATCATAGTAAGCAGTCATCATTAATTTATACTTTTAAAAATAAATATCGATTGATTATAAAGGTGATAAAATTGTAAATGATAATATTTAAAAAATATTTTTAGTTTTAAAAGAAAAAGGGAAGACAATATTATAGGCCAAAATTAAACTTGAAAAAATGAAAAATTAAATTACGAGGATAATGACGATGATGATGAAAGTACTAAACATGTGCATATTACTACTAATATGTGTTAAGAAGTGCCGACAAATTTGTTATGCTAATCGTAACAACAACTACGTAAGAGTAACTCATTAATGGAAATGTGTCACTCATTAAAGATGTAGAGATTCGCATCATCTTCAAGACATAATATTGATAAATATAATATAAAATAATTTCTTCACATAGAAAAATGTATATTATATCTTTGAGCATAATATATGACATAATTATTTTCGTTTATGTTATCCGCGCATCGCGCAGGTACATATACTAGTTTAATGAATAGAAGACAAATCTAGAAAACATTATGATATATTCATTTCATAGTAAACATACACATTTAACCTCTTTTCCTTTATCGTAATATTGCAAAAACAATTAATCAAGCAAGCCAGTTTTACTCATCAAGTAACTAAATAACTAGATTAAAATTAAAATCTCACAATTCATTAAATAAAAAAAACATTGAAAATTTAATTTTAGTTCTTATTTCTCTTTACTAATTTTAAACAGAGATTAATTAACATAACTTTATGCTAATAAAATAAAGATTGTTTCTTAGCTAATATTCATCTATTGTAATAACACCAACAAGTGTCATCAAGAAATCTCTGATGGACTAAAGATTTCATCATGTCAGAGATAATGGTACAAAATGATCCTTCTGGCACAAATCGAGTCATTAAAGGATGAAAAATAACTGGCAAATATCCACCACCATGTGGACTAATGTATGGATAAAAGAAGCGAGATTGGAGTATTGGATGGCTATACAATGACTGATTATTCATTTGATGAAAACTCCTAAAACACCCACAATCAACAAAAATATATTCTTCTTTAGTTCCATCATCACCCTTCTTCGTAAATTCACGCCATCCATCAACAGAATACCCACCAAAATCAGTAGCATGATATTTAGGCATATCCCATTTATAATCATCATATCACCACTTGGATTTGAGCTTGAACTGTTTTTCATTGCTTGATTATTATTTTTATGCTAAAGACTTGTGAATGAAAATTTTGTTTTGCTTTTTTATTTTGCGATTAAACTCTTTTAAATAATGTGGGTAACAAACGTCATTTGCTTATTTGACATAAATTGAATCATGATATTATCTATAATGGAAGTGAACTTATTTTAGTAATATCTATAAGAAACGTTTTAAAAGATATATACAGAGAAGAATGATTTAAGTAAGTTTATGTATATATTATTACTTTACTCTTAGTTAGAAGTGACATTTCTAAAGGACTAACACAACATATACAAGTTGTACCAAAAGTACTACAAATTGTACATGGTATTTAGTTTGTTATCTATTATGATCAATAGTTGTACCAATAGCACTGTCAATTATACTATAAACTTTGTCCAATCTGATTGGCTATTCAATATCTTTTACTTTTGTATTAGAACTTGTACTATAGTTCTTTCTCATCAAACCATATGTACTTTTTAGGCAGATTTTATTTTCTTGATTTGCCAACCACTGGTTTCTTCTAAGTTTCTAGAAAATTATATATTTTTTCTTTTTAATGGTTTTCAAATTTTACCATCTGATAGTGAAGATTTTCCGTTCAAATTTTTTTGTTATTGAAAATTTTTGTTGTGTGTAATCACGATCTTATGCTAATTATTTTTTATATTCAGGTGCAATTTTCTGGATGATTTTGAATCGAAGCTTAAAGATAATGACCTATTTAGAGCTTTTCTCCTCTCTTTCTTTTTCTAAAGAAAAGCTAAGTTAATTCAGTTTTAAAATTAATGCAACAAAGGTGTTTTATAGTATGCTTGAACCAACTAAAAAATTCTTTATTTCTCTTCCTTGCATATTTTCTACAAGGTACGCCTCTTCAATTTTGAAGATTCTTGGTTAATATAAACTTTTCTTTGGATTTTGTTGGTTAGTCTATGATGCTATACTGAACTATTCACGAATTATACTGTCCTCTATATTTTCTGATGAATTTCTTATTTTTTTGACCCTTGCCCAAAGCAGGAGTGATCTTCAACTTCCAAGAAAGATTGGAGACAATATTATAGAAAGAGAAATTATGAAATCATTATCTCTGAACATATTTTTCAGTTCATGCGTAATATTTGTGAATTCTTTCAATCACATCTACTTCAAATGATGATAGTCCACCTATATGTTATTGCCTCCTTCCATTTAACAACATAGTAAATTCTACATTTATTATTAGATGGAGAATAAAATTTAAATATTGCTTCTTTTGAATTATTATTTACTAGTTTTATTAAGCAATTTACTTTTCTAAAGTAAAAGGGTAGTCACACATTAGGACTATCAACATGCTCGATATCTTGCTCGTAAGCATTAATTTGATTGAAAGATTAAATTTGAACCTTAAAAAGCTCTGCAATGATTATATTTTCCTTTTATTTTCATGACCCAAAAATTACGAGTCGTGATGGCACCTATGTTCCCAACCAATAGGTAAGCCAACCAACATATTTTACAAACTTAACTAACTAATGAGTGAAAAGACAACAATTAGCAAAATCTCCAAGACTGAGTTCCTTATAAGTACGAATGTGGAAAACTGAAAAATGTACTACCCAAGAATTGGTGTCATAAGTACAAGAGCAACTAAAATATGATGCAAGTCTGAAACTAAAATGACAATCTAACATAAGGGATACCCTGTCTGAATACAAAATGAAAGAATAAGTAAAAGATAGAGGGAGGTGTGGGCCACAGAAGAGCCCAACAGCTCACCACAACTCCAAGACACTCCAAACTTGAACTCAAATGGCTCCCTGAGAAGTGCTTCTACTCGAAATCGGATCTGCACCACAAAGAGTGAAACAAGTGTAGTATGAGTACGAAACGACGTGTACCCAGTATGTATCATTGACCGACAATGAAGAAGTAGTTACGGGAGTTTATATAAGAAAAATAAATTCTTAAATTATACAAGTATATATAAATTGCCCTTAGTATTCAAGTTTCATCAATAAAGATAATCAAACATCAAGTACTTCCATACCACCAAATAAAACACATAATCATCAAGAATGAATGATGTGATGAAATTCAATGCAATATGATACCATGAAATGATATATCACAAAATACCCAGTAGTCACTCAACTGTATCTACATAATACTCCTCGGATATACATAAAGAGTTCATGACTCATGGGGAACTCGCGAGGTCCATATACCGACACGGACGATCTTGACTTGTCTGTGCGGACGATCTCAACGCACTATCATAATAATCAAACAATTTCTCCACGGACGATCTCCACGTGCCCAAATTATAATCTTTACATTTCACCATCCCCAGCACGAATGATCTCCACGTGCCCAACTTATACTCAATCTCATGTCAATGCATGTGCACAATATTATTTCAAATAAACGCGATGATGATGCACCTCAATCAGTCAAATATCAACATAATACATAACCACCTCAATTATCACAACTATACGGATGTAATAAAGAAACCACAATCACTCCAGGATTCAAGTCAATAATATATTAGCTAATGCCCATATGCTTTGGCATTCCCAAATTACATTCCACATTCTATAGTACTATCTTTCCGTATTATAACACCGGTATTCGTAGCAATGTCCGTCACACCATTGATACGAGACCCCCAACTTTCGCCCTTACCACTTTGTCTATTTCATTTTTTTAAATCTTTAATTAGGAAAACTTCCTTCAACAAGTCTAAAAAGTCTTAACATACCTTAGATGCCCAACCTCGTGCCACGAACCCTTCAAAATTTTTCCTTTCCTTTTCCCAAAGATTCAGAACGTTCCCAATCTATCAATTATGCAATATTCGTAAGTAAGCGAGTTTGTAGACATTCAAATTATTATGTGTCTATCATGGACCTTAAAAGTCACTCATGTCTCTATCAAGCTCCAAATCTTGATATAATTTATATGCTAAAATTATCATATCTGTTAAATTTCAAGTCAAGAATTGAACTTTCATCTCCTCAAATACCCTAAAATTCAATGTTAAATCATATAATATACACCTAATAATTAATTATCTATATCAATCTATCAAAAACTAGTATCTTAATTTAATAAATAAATAAAATAAGAACCAATTCCACCATTTACAGAAGTATGTAACGTGACCCTTTTACTTTACCTTCATGATGCAAAATACCATTTTCCCCATAATTATATGCCCAAGTGCCAATCATTGGCATTATTGCCTACTGATTGGCACAAACTTTTTGTCCCCAACCTTTTTAATATCCAAAATAAAATAATAATAATAATAAGAGAATTATGAATACAATTGTTTTTCAGAATCTTCATATTTGCTCATGCCGCGGCACATAAAACTTAAATCCTATTCATTATCACTGCAGCAATCATTAGCAATTATTAGGTAGTCATTACTCCATTCATTTATTAGCAGTATCAATCAGATTACCATTTCCCACATCCCCACACATGAAAAGAAATTAAAAACCTTAACTTAAGTACACTGATTCTAACGCTAACCTACAAGTAGTTAATAATTTACTAATGTATTCATTCTCACCTACAAATTAAATATCCCATTGTTAGAAAACAAAAAATCAAAAGGAGTTACCTGAAACGATCCTCAACTAAGTTTGTAGGATTCTTGTTTCCGTTTGTGAGAGTTTTCTTATCTTTTGTTCTCCCTTTTTCTCTAAACTGACTCCACTAACATAATTTAATTACATGGGTCAAGTGGTTACTATTAATTATGGATGTGATATTGATATACCGTGGTTTCACGGTATTTTTAATGCTTTTTTATTAAGTTTAGTGTGTGTCCAAAAGCCTTTTTGTATTGATTTTTATGTAAGTTTCTCTTTATTTGTAGGAAATTTTTCTAAAGATGAACGCGGAAGTTTTTGAGCAAGAAATACAGAAAAGTTACCACCTACGGAGTTTGTGACGGTCCGTCGAGCTTGTGACGGTCCGTAGGTGGCATCGTAGTGAAGCTGCTGAAGGAAGATGGGAAATTTTGACCTAAGTGTAGGATTCATGACGGACCGTCATAGCCACGACGGTCCGTCCTGCTGGTTCGTCGTGATGATCAGAATGTAGTCCCAGTACCCTAATTCCAAGAACTTTAAGTGTTATGGAACGGAGACCCTCGACGGACCGTCGTGCTTGGAACGGTCCGTCATACCAATTCGTCGAGGGTAATGAAGAAAACAGCAAAAGGATTTGTGAAGTATAGGAAGACAGAGACCATACGGCCCGTCATGACCACGACGGCCCGTCACGAGGTCCATAGACTCGTACACGTTTTGATAAATTTTCAGCAATTAGAGTCGTTCTTTTATTAGGTTTTTAATTTTTTATAAATAGTTGGAAAAACCTCATTTTTTGGGGTTAGACTCTTTGTTGATAGACTCATTTGGGGTTAGACTTTTTGTTAGTAGACTCTTGGATATTAGATTTTGTGATTGTTAGACTTTTGGATAATCTTTAGTCCTCGATTAATTTCAGTAATTGATACACTTTTTCTGGAATTGATTGTTGGTGCGTTTGTTGATTAATCAAGTGAACTTCTGGGTTTTTTTCTGTCTCATTGAAGTAAGTGTATGAATTCTTATATTACATATATGAATACTGTCATTATGACTATGGGTAACTAAACTCCATAACTAGGGTTGTGGGAACCATGGGTGAATAATAAGGTAAAATATAACTAAAATAACAATTCTAGAATAGTGTCTTTCATGTATTGATAATTCTTTCGCTTAGAAGTCTTTTTAACGGATGGACAACGGTAGGACTCGTCTTAATGCTACTTGCCGGACCAAGGAGGTAGACAATAGGAAAAGAATTTTCAACATAGATTTAGTGTATACTATCTAATAGGCTAGTATTGATCGGTACAAGGTAATAACTTAGTCAAATATCGAATACCTTGTTTAATATGAGGAAAGGTAAGGGTTAGTATAGCAACACACGTAGAGGACCAAGGTGCGGAGTGAAATTTTTTGAATGCCGGACCAAGGATTTAGAAATACATAACTTATCACTTTGCATGCAAGATACTAGGAAAGAATTGTTATAGTTAGAATTATCAAGTTAGGAACCTGTGGGGAACACTTAAACCGTAGTTACTTTTATTAATTGATTAAACTCCAAGATTTGATTCTGTTAGTTGGTTACTTTAATTTAGTTAGTCTTTTTCATTAATTTAGAAATAAAAACCTCCCTTTTATTGTATTTTGTTTTGTAAGGAAATAATTGACTAAATAATAGTAATAATAGATTAAAGTTAAGTCTGAACTATTTTACTCGTGGGAACGATCCCAACTTCATTAGTTGGGTTCTTTACTTGATACGACCGCTTTACTTCTTATCTGAGAAGTAAGTTTGAGCGTATCAAATTTTGGCGCCGCTGCCGGGTAAAGTAGCTTTTAGACTAACTTAAACTTATTACTAAAGTTTAGTCAATATTTTCTTGAATTTACTTTTTTATTGTTTTTGATTCTTGCAGAACTATCTTCCTTGTATGCCAAATACACGGAGAGGAAGAGAACCCTTGTTTCCCTACGATCACGAATTAGAGCGTACACTACGAATATGAATCGAAACTTGGGTATTAATGATGATGATCCAAACCAGAACATCCCAACTCCGGTTGATGTTCATGGCTAGTTATTACCCGATGATCCAGGTGAAAATCAACAAAGGGGACAGAATCCCGCCCCATTCCCTCAAGAATACTACAGAGGCTATGATAATATAGCAGACTCTGATGGGCCACTTGTCTTGCCCCCTCTACCACCAGGTAACACCTTTGTGGTAACTAGTAGTCTGATGCAAATGCTCACTACCAGATGTTAGTTTTCAGGGATACCTTCTGAGGATCCACATGCCCATATAGCTAAGGTAAGGGCAGTGTGTAAAAGCTGTGTAGGGAGGCCTGATTTTGATTTTGATGTAATAGGGGTAAGAGTCTTTCCGCTCTCACTGACGGGAGAGGCTGCTATTAGTTCACTGAGCTCCCTTATAACTTAATTTTCACTTGGAACCAACTAAGGGATATTTTCTTAGCACGCTACTACCCGATCTACAATAAACTAAACAACAACGACAGAGTGAACAACTTTGTGGCACTACCAGGAGAGTCAGTTAGTAGTTCAAGGAATAGTTTCACCTCATTTTTTAAAAGCGTCCCCAATCACCGCATAGATGATGAGTCACTAAAGGAATACTTCTATCGGGGGCAGGATGATAATAATAAAGAGTTGTTGGATAGTATAGAGGGTGGTTCTTATGGGGAGTGTCCTTATGCTGAGATTGTCGAAAAGTTAGAGAAAATCTCCCGGAACAATAAAGCTTGGAGTACTAGGAAGTCAGATAATGGGAGAAATAACTTCGCGGTACAATTCACTCACAACCCAACCACAGATGAGATTCGTGAAGAGATGGCTCAGATGAGAACTGAGCTTGGGTTGGTATTAAAACATATCACTGGGGGTGCAGAAAAGATAAATGCAGTTAACTACTTGTCTAAACCACTACCACCAAATGATGAATGCTATTATAATGAGAATTACTATGCGGTAAATGAATAGACAGGGGGTTTCCGACCGAGTACCCAAGGCTCAAATAAGGAGAACTGGCGCCAAGGTCAAGGAAACCAAGGTCGGATCTATGGTAACTATAATCGTGAGGGTCATTATGTTCGAGATGGAAACTACAACCGCGACAACAACTTCAACAGGGGTAACTATTGTAATAGAAATGATAGGAATGGGCCTTATATCCCTCCTCAAAATCGTGAAGTTACTCCTAGGTATGGTGGAGATAGTATGGCGCAAGTTGAGGATATGTTGCACAAAATGATGAGGAGGTTCGATGCTAGTGATCAGCACATTAAAGAGTTCATGAGTGATTTAGCGGGTATTGTGCAAAAAGCCGATACACATGCAATATCGATTAAGCAGATTGAGTTGCAAATGGCCCAATTATCTGCGACCGTGAACACACGGCAATCGGGCACTCTTCCTAGCAACACTGTCCAAAATCCGAAAAATGACGGACACTGTATGTCAATCACTACTCGGGGTGGTAAACAAATTATTGACCCACCTATGGCGTCTAAGGAAGAAAAGTTGATAAAAGATAATGATAAGGTGGTAGAAGGTAGTGGTGAAGTAGAAGATAACACTGGAAAAGATGCTGAAGTGCCTACAAAGGTAATTCCCATTCCTAGACCCCCCCCTTTCCTCAATGATTAGTGAAAAAGACCGAGGATGGTAAATATCGGCGTTTTATAACAATGTTGAAGCAGCTTTCTATCAATGTCCATTTGGTAGAAGCTCTAGAACAAATGCCCGGTTATGCCAACTTTATGAAAGATCTGGTTACAAAGAAAAGATCGATCACTTTCGAGAATGATGATAGAATGCAGCATTGTAGTGCTATTGCTACAAGATCTCTCGTACAAAAGAAAGAAGATCCGGGTGCGTTCACTATTCCTTATATAGTTGGGTGATTACATTTTGTGAAAGCATTATGTGATCTGGGGGCAAGCATAAATCTCATGCCCCTCTCGATTTACAAGAAGTTGGGTTTGAGTGACCCAATGCCCACTGCGATGCGGCTACTGATGGCCGATCAAACAGTGAAAAGGCCTATAGGGATACTTTACGATGTGCTAGTAAAAGCTGAGTCGTTCATATTTCCGGCAGATTTTGTTATTCTTGATCGTGAAGTCGATCTTGAAGTGCCTATTATTCTTGGGAGGCCATTCCTTGTTACGGGTAGAGCCTTAGTTGATATGGAAAAGGGGCAGATGAAATTTCGGTTGAACAATGAAAAAGCGACCTTCAACATTTGTAGGTCCATGAGGCAGAGTGGTGAGCTTCAATCGGTATCTGCTATATCCTACAAAGAAAAGATGAAGAAGCACCCATGACCTTAAGATTGAAAAATGAGACTTTATGGTTGGGGATTTAGTGCTTTTATACAATTCTAGGTTGCGTTGGTTTCCGGGCAAGCTCAAGTCCAGATGGACTGGCCCTTACTTGATTACCCAACTATTCACTCATGGAGCAGTTGACTTAGAAACCAAGGAGGGTGTGCGGTTTAAGGTAAATGGACAGCGAATAAAACTCTATTTTGGGCATGTTGAATCGGCGAATGAAGTCATCAAGGCATACCATCTTGATGAAGTCTGAGTAATCAAGTGTCTTCAGTCGTGCCGCGACGGTAAATCAGGCACTAGTTGTAAGGCAACCCAATACTTATAGTTTTCTTTCTAGTAATGGTAGCATTTTCTACTAATGGGTTTTAAATTTTCAGGCACATCACCAGGAAATTCTGTAGAAAATCACACTGCAACAGTCACTGACGGACACATCGACGGACCGTCATGCACGCAATGGACCGTCGCATGAATTCGTCATGCCAGGTACGTCTTTTATTTATTTTCAAAACTAGGGCACACGTGACGGAACCAATCACGGACCGTCGCCTCTGTGATGGACCATCGTCGGGGACTCGTTGCGTCATTAATGAGCGTACCCGACCCGACCCGGTTGGGATAATTTAAAAGATTGGTAACTTTTAAAAAATCCACCCCTTCATTTCACTCATTTCCTTCCCTCTTTCTCCCATTTCCCTCCCTTTTCAACTTCAAACTTCCTACCTCTCTTCTCTATCGACTGATCTCTTCCCCAAATTCCCCAATTCCGGGTATCTCCTTTCTACTGGTCAGAGTCGGCTGCTATGGTTCTGTTCTTGATCACCAAGTACCTCCCTTGCTTGTTTATTTTCTCTTCTCAGCTATGTGTCTCTTATCTCTAACCATTTACATAGCATTTTTGTTTTTTTATTGGTATTAGCCTATTTCTTTTTGGTGGGTCTTCATTATTTGATTCTATTTTTTCTGACCTAGGTTGAGAATCCTCAAATTGCATTGTTAAAACTCTAGAAATAGGTGCTTTAGCATTGCTAGTTTTCTAGGTATTTGGGTTAGAAACATGTAGGTTAACACTAAGAATTCCATTTGAGTCATAGGGGATGATTGTGGCATCCCCAATTCTAACACTGAATGACAGAATGAGACCCCGATAACAGACCATCGTTCCCACGACGGACCGTCACAGGGTCTATTCCAACACCCCACTGATACGTTTTTCTCTAAGTGTCCACCAACGGATACATGCGACGGACGTCATCCCACGATGGTCCGTCCTGCACAACCGTTCTGGTTGTCAGAGACCCTTTTCCTAAGGGTCTCCAACTTTTCCTAAGTGTCCACCAACGGATACATGTGACGGACCGTCGTTCGCACGATGGTCCGTCCTGCACAACCGTTCTGGTTGTCAGAGACCCTTTTCCTAAGGGTCTCCAACTTTTTCTAAGTGTACTCTGACGGACGTCTAAGAAGGACCGTCATACCTAAGACGGTCCATCCTGTACAACCGTCATGACAGTCAGAGACCCATCTCCTGAGGGTCTCCATACTTTTTCTAAGTGAGCTTTGACAGACATCTACGATGGACCGTCGTTTCCACGACGGTCCGTCCTGCACAAGCGTCATGGTTGTCAGAGACCCAGTCCTAAGGGTCTCCCACTTTTTCAAAGTGTCCTCTAACGGACATCTACGACGGACCATCATACCCTCGATGGTCCGTCCTGCACAACCGTCATGACGGTCAGAGACCCCTCTCTTAAGGGTCTCCATATTTTTTTCTAAGTACCCCATGACGTACATCGGCGACGAACCGTCCTTGTCAAGACGGTACGTCCTACTTATCCGTCATAATTGTCAAAAGACTTTCCTTCAGGGGTCTCCACATCAACATAGTTGAAGTAGTACATGGCGGACCCCATGACGGTCCGTCGTACTCAAGACGAGCCGTCACCTGGTCTGTCGTGTTTCAGTGTTACTGTAGAAAAGTCATTACAACTTTGCTCTTTTATTTATTTTGTGTCATTTTTGCTCGTTTTATTTTTTCCCTCTCATACTAATATTAATTCTTTGCAGGTACTATCTCTAATGTCACCAAAACAAGATCAAGTTTACGCACGTGGGCGTTCAAAGTCTGTCGCCCCATCTGCCCGACTGGTTATAGTCTCTGATGATGAGTATGACCCCGAGTACGTTCCCCCAGGCACTGACACTCCATCACGAGATGCATGTGCTACCAGATCTACGCCCAAAAAGGTGGCATCCAGCGTAGTCACTGCCTCCCAGTCTGATGAGGAGCGCACACTGACCGGCACACCTTCTGGGTCATCTACACATGAATAAGGAGCATCTGGCTCCTTAGGAGTTTCGTGGTCGGAGGAAGCCTCCGGGTCCGCCGAAGTCCCTGCCCCCGCCACATCTGCACAGTCTACCTCGTCTTATGAGGCTGACAGTCCTGATTCCACTCCAGGCTCACCGAATGCTGCTCTCACCCCAGTTGCCGACCAGCCCAACCGATGGTGTGTCGACGGGCAATATCACGTATATTCCGACGCCAAGTTTCTAAATGATAAAGGCGTCATGACATGGACCCTTACATTGGAGAGGAGGGTCCTTACGGGAAGTCTCCCCACCATGCCAGTGATCTCTTCACCGGACATCGGCTGGAGTGGATAGCTCGTTCTTTAGGGCATTATAGTGAGGAGTTGGTCTGAGAGTTATACGCCTCTTACATGGCTACTCTCAGATCACAGATAGGCCTTACTGTAGTATGTCCGAGTACGTGGCATTCAGGTCGATATATCCCTGCCCTCCATCCGCTGGTATTTATACAGCGAGGATGTTGATGCCAACAGGACCCCTCTCATTGCCGAGTTTGACTACTGGTGGCAAATTATAAAAGATAGCCAATTCTTGCGTGAGCCATCGCTGAGAGAGACCACCAGAATGTGGATGGACCTGCACTTGTCTGTTGATTGAGAGGGTGCCGACTGGGTAACAGAGCCGAAGGGAGCCATCAAGAAGGCTAACTTGACCTTCACGGCTAAGTTCTTATGGTTTATTGTCCGCTACTTCCTTTCCCCCACGGTCACTGATAATATAGTCACATGGGATCGTGCAGTTATGATGGCGGCGATGATAGCCGGGTTTGAGGTGGACTTCGCTTGGCTTCTACAGGCGGTCATGCACGAGAGGGCTTTCATGGTCACAACTACTTACCCTTTTCCGTGCATGATATTTTCTTTATGCAGGTCCGCAGGTGTGCCCATCTGGCATATTGATCAGCTCAAGACTCCATAGGGCACTGTTGATATCGGCCTCATCAGGGATGAGGCCAATGAGTTGGATCCAGGCAGAGGGCCCCATCCAGAGTTGCCTCCACTTGGTGAAAAATCTGGCTGATATGGTAGCACATGCTCGCACGGCTACGCAAGATGCTTCTGAAACCACTGACACTACCACAGTCGAGTCTATCCCGGGTAGTAGCCTTGCCCCGAGCTCCTCTCGCTCAGCCCCTTTCCCCGCTCTGGTCTCGCTTGCTAGGGTCCAGAAACTAGAGGAAGAGATGGCTACACTTCAGCATCACATCTAGCCTTGAATGCGAGGTCTGTTGCTGAGGCAGAAGAGCACTTGGAGCGTAAAATGGTCCAGCAAATAGAGCGGAAGATCGCTGAGGTTCATCAGCGCTTGGACACTTTTGAGTTGCGGGTGCTAGCCCGTCCAGCCCCTCAGGTGGACGTGTCAACCCTTCAGGCTGCGGTCGAGAGTCTGCGAGCGGATATTAATATGATCCTAGAGGCTAGGGTGCCTGAGTCTGAGGCCCCTTCTGCAGAGCCTATTGAGGACACAGTGATGGCGGCCTTATTCGCAATGCTGAGATTCCACCATCTCCCCCCGTGAGCATCCCAAGAGGCGCAAGGGTCGAGAGGAGGATGAGGCTAGGGCACGAAAGAAGAAGCACCGTGAGATGGAGGCTGTGAGGAGAGCCTCACTTGCTGATGAGGAGGCGCGTCGGATCAGGGCTGTAGAGTCAGCTGCTGGGAAATCTAGATCCAAAGATCTGGCGATAGCGGGAGGCACTGCTGATAGTGCTGTTACTGATGAGGACACTCTTGAAGGTGTCCATACTACAGAGGTAGTGGGTTCCGGGGAATTGGACCCACCAGCTTGCTGATCGTCGGCGCTTTGCGCCCTATGTTTGCTTTACCTACCACTCTCGTATTTAAATTTTTTTATGCATTGGGGACAATTGCATGTCTTTTTGTTGGGGGTGAGGTAAATGGAAAGTAGGTGCTAGGGTGAAGTCTGAGTAGACCAATTCACTATCCTCTTTTGGGATTTTCTTGCCTGTGTTCTTTTTCCCCAAGAGACTGATTATTTTTATTGTTGAACCGGCATGTCTATATCTTGTGTACAGAGTTTAACTCAGAAGCATGATGGCTAAAATGATATCGTTATATAATGAAAATGATGCATGACTAGGCATAGTAATTGATAAATATGTGGCCCTAAGCATGACATAAAGATACACCACTGCATGACCCTAAGTCTAAAATTTGAACTAGGTGTCTGATAATCTCATAAAGTAATAAGATGTCAAAAGAGTGTGAGGAAGATTTGAATAGTCCACTATTTGTACTGAGCTAGAACTTGCCTAGTTAGTCCTGGTAAAAGTAAGTTGTAATAAACAATTAGGAAAAGATCATAGGCCTTTGTTTAATATATCTAATTTTAAGCCTAAATAAATAAAAATAACGAATGAAATAAATCCCTCTTTGATCCAAATGATTTGATCTTAAAATAGACCTTTCTTTTGCACCGTAACTGATCTTTTCTGGGAATAATGTGTTGGCCCTGGTCCCTCCTTGGACATGTGCACCTCAGCTTATGACAAAAGCATAAGTTGAGGGTGGCTAACGAAGTAAAAAACCTTTTCGTGGCCCTGACCCAACTTTGGGTCTTGTGTACTTTGACTCATGGCAAAGCCATGAGTTGAGGGTGGCTCTAATGAGGAATACTCTGGAAAGTGGGGTTGAAAGAACAAAGAAAGAGAAAGAAAAAAAGTAAAGTGACTCAAGAACCAGTTAAAAGAAAACTGAAATAAAAAAAATACAATAAATACAAGCAAGAGAAGAAGAGAGTCACTTACACAAATGATGAAAGAATGGAAAATAGCAAGGTAAAAGCATATGAGAAATTGCGCGAAATAAAATAATAAAAAAGGGTATGTTTAGCAGATATGTCAAGAAGGCCAAAAAATCACTAAAGTATACCTAAATATACCCTACCTAACCCTGAGACTATGTTTCAAGCTAAGAAAGTCCTATCGTGATCCTAAGAGTTGTATGGCGAACTTAGAGCAGTGAAAATAAGGTCAAGCTTATGGAAATATGTATGAATGAGTTGTGAATTTGTTCTGAGAGTGAGTGTTGAAAAGTAATCCTTATACTCAAACTGAAATCATTGTGTGAAAAATGAGGATGTTGTTTTGAAGTGAGGACACTAGTTGCAATACCGAAAATATTAGCACCTCGGTGAGAAATTGAAGAGGATAGGTGTTAGTGCGTGGTGAGTCTGTGTCATGGTCTGATTCCACATAATTCAAGCATAATAGTGATAACATGCATAAATATGATAAGACTGATCGGGATTGATAGCCAAATTATTGCGAAAGCTAAAACATGGATACTATTGTACAAATATTTTGTAGTGAGTCATAGTGCGTCGCTTGAGGACAAACAACGAATTTAAGTTGAGGGTGTTGATATACCGTGGTTTCACGGTACTTTTAATGTTTTTTTTTTAAGTTAAGTGTGTGTCCAAAAGCCTTGTTGTATTGATTTTTATGTAAGTTTCTCTTTATTTGCAGGAAATCTGTCTAAAGATGAACGCGGAAGTTTTTGAGCAAGACATGTAGAAAAGTTACCACCTACAGAGCTTGTGACGGTCCGTCGAGCTTGTGATGGTCCGTAGGTCGCATCGTAGTGAAGCTGCTGAAGGAAGATAGGGAAATTAGACCTAAGTGTGGGATTATGAAGTTCATGACGGACCGTCATAGCCACGACGGTCTTTCCTACTGGTTCGTCGTAATGCTCAGAATATAGTCCCAGTACCCAAATTCCAAGAAGTTTAAGTGTTATGGAACGGAGACCCTCGACGGACCGTCGTGTTTGGAACGGTCCGTCATACCTGTTCGTCAAGGGTAATGAAGAAAGCAGCAGAAGGATTTATAAAGTATAGGATGACGAAGGCCATGACAGCCCGTCGTGACGACGACGGTCCATCACGAGGTCCGTCGACTCAGACGCATTTTGACAGATTTTCAGCAATTAGAGTCCTTCTTTTATTAGGTTTTTGTTTTTTATAAAAACTTGGAAAAACCTCATTTTTGGGGTTAGACTCTTTGTTGTTAGACTTTTTTGGGGTTAGACTTTTTGTTAGTAGACTCTTGGATGTTAGATTTTGTGATTGTTAGACTTTTGGAGAATCTTTAGTCCTCGATTAATTTCAGTAATTGATACACTTTTTCTGAAATTGATTGTTGGTGCGTTTGTTGATTAATCAAGTGAACTTCTGGATTTTATTCTTTCTCATTGAAGTAAGCACATGAATTCTTATATTACATATATGAAAATGTGATTATGACTATGGGTAATTCAACTCCATAACTAGGGTTGTGGGAACAATGGGTGAATAATGAGGTAAAATATAACTAAAATAACAATTCTAGAATAGTGTCTTGCATGTATTGATAATTCTTTCGCTTAGAACTCTTTTTAACAGATGGCCAACGTTAGAACTCGCCTTAATGCTACTTGCCGGACCAAGGAGGTAGATAATAGGAAAAGAATTATCAACATAGATTTAGTGTATACTATCTAATAGGCTAGTATTGATTGGTACGAGGATATAATTTAGTAAAATATCGAATACAATGCTTAATATGAGGTAAAGGTAAGGGTTAGTATTGCAACACACGTAGCCGGACCGAGGTGCGGAGTGAAATTTTCTAGATGCCGGACCAAGGAATTAGAAATACATAACTTATCACTTTGCATGCAAGATACTAGGAAAGAATTGTTATAGTTAGAATTATCAAGTTAGGAACCTGTGGGGAACACTTAAATCCTAGTTACTTTTATCAATTGATTAAACTCCAAGATTTGATTCTGTTAGTTGGTTACTTTAATTTAGTTAGTCTTTTTCATTAATTTAGAAATAAAAACCCCCCTTTTATTGTCTTCTTTTTCTAAAGGAAATAATTGACTAAATATTAGTAATAATAGATTAAAGTTAAGTCTGAACTATTTTCCTCGTGGGAACTATCCCAACCTCATTAGTTGAGTTCTTTACCTGATACGACCGCTTTACTTCTTATCTGAGAAGTAAGTTTGAGCGTATCAGATATAATACTCATTTAACAAAAAGAATCATCAATTAGATACGCATAGTTACCGACTAGTTTAAAAATATCCCTTAAAGAGCCAAATAAGTCCTAGTTCTCAAAATGACTAGCAGGTCGTTACATCACCTACAACTTAAAAAAACGTTCGTCCTCGAACGGAAAAAGAAAAGAGCTAACCTGAACGCTCAAAAAGATGAGGACTTGAATAGTCCGTTCAGACTGACCATCAGTGTGAGGGTGAAAAGTTTTACTAAGATCCACTCGAGTGCCCAATTCCCTCTGCATAGACCGCCAGAAATGAGATGTAAATTGGGTGCCAGGATCTAAAATAATAGAAATAGGGACCCCATGCAAACGAACTATCTCTCAAATATAAATCTTGGCTAACTTCTCTGGATTGTAGCTAGTCTAAACAGGAACGAAGTGTGAAGACTTAGTCAATTGATCCACGATAACCCATATAGTATCAAACTTACCTAAGGCTTTTGGTGTTCATACCTCCAGTCTTTTGGTGTTTATACATCACTTGCTGACAATTCAAACACAGATACAAAATCTACTATGTCCCTCTTTATATGACACCACCAATAATGTTGATTTAAGTCACGATACATCTTAGTATCCCTTGGATGAATAGATTACCTCGAACTATGGGCCTCCTCCATGATCAATCTAGTCAAATCACATGTCCGAGGAACATATATACGACCCTTAATCCTCAAAACTCCCTAATTATCAAGAATTGCAGCCCTGGCTTCTCCTTTTAACACCTTGTCTCTAATCTTACATAAATCACCATCATCAAACTGTTGAGCTCGAATCTGCTCCAACAAGGATGACCTAGCCTCCATATAACCCAACACCTTACCAGATTCTGAAATATCAAGTCTTACAAAGTTATTGGCCAAGGATTGTACATCCCTAGCTAAAGGACGCTCACTAACCTGTAACATGGCTAGACTACCCATACTTACCGCCTTTTGACTCAAAGTATCTGCTACAACATTTGCCTTGCCTAGATGATAAAGAATAGTCATGTCATAGTCCTTTAGCAACTCCAACCATCTCCGCTACCTCAAATTGAGATCTCTCTGATTGAATATATACTGGAGAGTACGATGATCCGTGAACACCTCACAATGCACACCATAAAGATAATGCCTACAAATCTTCAATGCAAACACAACAACCACCAACTCTAAATCATGAATAGGGTAGTTCTTTTCATGAACCTTCAACTGCCTCGAAGCATATGCTATCACCTTTCCCTTCTGCATCAATACACAACCCAGACCAATCCAAGAATCATCACAATATACAACGAAACCCTCTCCCTCCACGGGTAGGGTCAAAATCGGAGCAGTAGTCAATGCAGTCTTGAGCATTTGTAAACTAACCTCACACTCGTCAGACCACTGAAAAGTCACCTCCTTCTGTGTCTATCTAGTTAATGGAGATGCAATGGATGACAAACCCCCTACAAATCGTTTATAATAACCATTAAGGCCTAAGAAACTCCGAATCTCAGTGACTGAAGCAGGTCTGACCCAATCTCTAACTGCCTCAATCTTCTTAGGGTCCACCATACTACCCTCCTTGGACACTACATGTCCCAAGAATGCTACCGAACTGAGCCAAAACTCACATTTTGAAAACTTTGCATAAAGCTTCTTCTCCTTTAGAATCCCAAGCACGATCCTCAATGATGCTCATGTTCCTCCTTAGTGCGGGAGTATATCAATAGATCATCTATGAAGACAATAACAAAGGAATCCAAATACGGTCTGGAAACTCCATTCATCAAGTCCATAAAAGTTGCAAGGGTATTAGTCAATCCAAAAGACATCACCAAAAACTCGTAATGGCTATAACGTGTTCAAAAAGTTGTTTTAGGTATATCCTCCGCCCTAACTTTCAGGTGGTGATAGCCAGATCTCAAATCAATCTTGGAGAAAACTGAAGCACCCTGCAACTGATCAAATAACACATCAATACGAGGTATCGGGTATTTATTTCTGATGGTTACCTTGTTCAACTGTCGATAGTCTATATACATACGCATAGATCCATCTTTCTTCTTCACAAAATAACACTGGATCACCCCAAGGAGATATACTCGATCTAATAAAACCTTTGCTCAACAAATCCTGTAACTTCTCCTTCAACTCTTTCAATTCAGCTAGTGCCATACGATAAGAAGGAATGGAAATAGGCAGAGTTTCGTGGCTCCACATCAATACAAAAATCAATATCACGATCTGGTGGAAGACCACGCAAATCTGTTGGGAATACCTCCAAAAATGAACTCACCACTGGAATCGTCTCAAGCATAGGAGTCTCAATACTAATATCTCGAATGTGTGTAAACTAAGCTAAATATCCTCTCTATACCAACTTACGAGCCTTAAGAAATTATATCACACCCTTAGGAGGGTGACTAAGATAACCTCTCCATTGTACTATTGGAATTCCAGGCATAGCTAAACTGATTGTCTTGGCATAGCAATTTAAAATTGCGTGGTAGGAAGATAACCAATACAAACCAAGAATCACATTAAAATCTATCATATCTATGACCTTTAAATCCGCATAAGTGTCATATACCATCAAGGTAACAATACATAAACGATACACCCGATCTACCGTTACAGAATCCCCGACAAGAGTAGAAACATGTAGCGACAAATCAAGAGACTCACATAATATATCTAGACTAGGTGAAAAATATGTGGACACATAAGAATAAGTAGAGCATGGATCAAATAATACAGTAGCTGGTCATGACAAACCGGTACAATACATGTGATAACAGCATCTGAAGCCTCAACCTCTAGCCTACTCGGAAAAGCATAGTAATGAGAACGACCTCCCTCAGATTGTGAACCTCCATGACCACCACCTCGACCAGAAGGCGAACCACCTCTACCTGAATGAGAACCACCTCTACCATTCTGTGCACCACCCCTAGTTGGAGGTTGTGCAGCCCTGGAAGTCGAAGCCTGAGAACCCTGATGTAAGACACCACGTCTTGTCCTAGGGTAGTCTCTCATATAGTGTCGCATATCACCACACTCAAAACAGCACCTACGAGATGTAGGTAGATCAGAGGAACGTGAATGACAAGAATTCCCTCCACGAACTATAGGTCTAGAAGATGAACCATGTGAAGTATGTACTGAGCTCGAAAAGCTATGCCCAGCGTAACCAGCCTCAAATGTTGGTAAAGCAACATGAATGGGTCTGCTGGACTGTGGGTGATAACCTCTGCCCAAGTAACCTCGACTCCTAGGTGGAGCACCACCATAATCACCTGAATAACGATCTTCTTGTCCTCACGCTGCTCAAATCCCTCGCGCCGAATCATCTCCAACTCCTTAGCAGCATCTACCACTTTCTGGAATGGAACACTAGAAGCAGCAACCTGAGAAACTCCTAGGCGAATCGGAATAATCATCCCCTTAACAAACCTTCTCACTCTCTCAGTCTCTGAGGGAAGTATCATCGAAGCATGCGTAGCCAAAGGCATGAAATTTACCCTCATACTCTGCAATTGACATACCACCTTGCTGAAAACTCTCAAACTCGGCGTTCTTACGTTCCCTCTCACTGCGTGGAACAAATTTTGATAGAAATACCTGAGTATACTGAGTCGAGGATAGTGGAGGGGATCCAGATGTCCTACTACTAATATAATCCCTCCACCACTGCTTAGCAGAGCCAGACATCTGAAACGCTGTGTAGTCAACCCCATGAGACTCCACTAATCCAAGATTATGCAACCTCTCATGACAACTAACTATAAATTCATATGCATCCTCAGTTAAGTCACCAGTATAAGTAGGAGGATTCATTAGTCTGAACCTCCCAAACACCTTTTTCTCATCAATGATTATAGAAGGCATGTTCGCCAAATTTGATGCAATATCTGGAAACTCCATACCATCCAAACGAGGAGCTACAGCAACAGCTGGCTGAGTTCTGGGAGTCTAAGTCTGATCTCCAACACGGGTCTGTGAGCCATCAGAAGTGACAGGCAAAGCTCCTGCCTAAGCTATCCCCTATAAGAGTCGTAACATATGAGCCAAGGTATCTTGAAGCACTGGGGTGGCAATGGTACTGGGTGGAGCCTGAGTTGGCCCATCCCCCTCGACACGATCTTGAACATCCCCATGAATAACATCTGCATCAGGAGGTACGGTCCTGTCACGACCGTTTGTAGCTATTGGTACTTGACCTTCCACAGGTGTTGCATTACGGCCCCTACCCCGACCTCGAGCTCGAGCTCGTCCCCTGCCTCTACCTCGGATAGCATTCCCAGAAGCAGACACAGGAATATGATCCTGACCACCACTTGCCGATGTATGAGTCCTCGCCATCTAAGAGAATGAGATATAAATATTAGAATTTAAATAAGTTCAATTGTGCACGATAGTGAATGAAAGAATAGGATATTTTCTAAATGTCCTATAGCCTCTCGAAGATAGGCATGGACGTCTTCATACCGATCCGCAAGACTCTACTGCACATTGCTCTTGCACTCGTGAGACCGGTGAACCTAGGTCTCTAATACCAAATTGTCATGACCCAAAAATCACGAGTCGTGATGGCACCTATGTTCCCAACCAATAGGTGAGCCAACCAACATATTTTACAAACTTAACTAACTAATGAGTGAAAAAACAACAATTAGCAAAATCTCCAAGACTGATTTCCTTATAAGTACGAATGCGGAAAACTAAAAAATTTACGATGCAAGTCTAAAACTAGAATGACAATCTAACATATGGGATACCCTGTATAAATACTAAATGAAAGAATAAGTAAAAGATAGAGGGAGGTGTGGACCATAGAAAAGCCAAGCAGCTCACCAAAACTCAAGGACACTCCAAACTTGAACTCAAATTGCTCCCCGAGATGTGCTCCTACTCAGAATTGGATCTGCACCACAAAGAGTGAAACAAGTGTAGTATGAGTACGAAACGACGTGTACCCAGTATGTATCATTGACCGACAATGAAGAAGTAGTGACGGGAGTTTATTTAAGAAAAATAAATTCTTAAATTATGCAAGTATATATATATTGCACTTACCATTCAAGTTTCATCAATAAATATAATCAAACATCAAGTACATTCCAACCACCAAATAAAACACATAATCATCAAGAATGAATAATGTGATGAAATGCAATGCAATATGATACCATGAAATGATATGTCCCAGAATACCCCGTACTCACTCAACCGTCTATATATGATACTCCTCGGAAATACATAATGAGTTCATGACTCATGGGGAACTCGCGAGGTCCATATACCGACACGGACGATCTCCACGTGTATGTGCGGACGATCTCAACGCACTATCATAAAAATCAAACAATTTCTGCACAGACGATCTCCACGTGCCCAAATTATAATCTTTACATCTCACCATCCCCTGCACGGACGATCTGCACGTGCCCAACTTATACTCAATCTGATGTCAATGCATGTGCACAATATTATTTCAAATAAAGGGGATGATGATGCACCTCAATCAGACAAATATCAACATAATACATAACCACCTCAATTGTAACAACTATACGGATGTAATAAAGAAACCACAATCACACCAGGATTTCAAGTCAATAATATATTAGCTAATGCCCATATGCTTTAGCATTCCCAAATTACATTCCACATTTTATAGTACTATCGTTCTTAATAAAACACCGGTATTCGTACCAATGTCCGTCACACCATTGATACGAGACCCCCATCTTTCTCCCTTACCCCTTTGTCTATTTTTTTTTAATATTTAATTAGGAAAACGTCCTTCAACAAGTCTAGAAAATCTTAACATACCTTAGATGCCCAACCTCGTGTTACGAACCTTCAAGATTTTTCTTCTCCTTTTCGCAAAGATTCAGAACGTTCCTTGTCTACCAATTATGTAATATTCATAAGTAAGAGAGTTTGTAGACATTCAAATTATTATACGTCTATTATGGACTTAAAGTCACTCATATCTCTAATCCAGCACCAAATCTTGATATAATTTATAGCTAAAATTATCATATCTGTTAAATTTCAAGTCAAGAATTGAACTTTCATTTCCTCAAATACCCTAAAATTTAATGTTAAATCATATAATATACACCTAATAATTAATTAACTATCTCAATATATCAAAAACTAGTATCTTAATTTGATAAATAAATAAAATAATAACCAATTCCACCATTTACATAAGTATGTAACGTGACCCTTTTACTTTACCTTCATTCTGGAAAATGACCATTTTTCCCATAATTATATGCCCAAGTGCCAATCATTGGTATGATTGCCTACTGATTGGCAGAAACTTTTGTCGCCCAACCTTTTTAATACCCAAAATAAAATAATAATAATATTAAGATAATTATGAATTCAATTGTTTTCCAGAATCTGCAACTTTGCTCACGCCGCCGCACATAAATCTTAAATCCTACACATTACCACTGCGGCAATCATTAGCAATTATTAGGTAATCATTAGTCCATTCAACTATTAGCAGTATCAATCAGATTACCATTCCCCACATCCCCACACATGACAAGAAATTAAAAAACTTAACTTAACAACACTGATTCTAACACTAACCTACTAGTTAATAATTTACTAATGCATTTATTCTAACCTAACAAATTAAATATCCCATTGTTAGAAAACAAAAAATCAAAAGGATTTACCTGAAGCGATCCTCAACTAAGTTTTTAGGTTTCTCGTTTCCGTTTGTGAGAGTTCTCTTCTCTTTTGTTCTCCGTTTTCTCTAAACTGACTCCACTAGCATAATTTAATTACATGGGTCAAGTGGTTACTATTAATTATGTATGTGATATAATACTCATTTAACAAAAAGAATCATCAATTAGATACGCATAGTCACCGACTAGTTTAAAAATATCCCTTTAAATTTTCCGCAAAGAGACAAAATAGTCCTAGTTCTCAAAACGACCAGCGGGTTGTTACATTTATCATTGCCAGTAGAGTGCAATATAAGTATGTTGTTCGAGTTTAAACTTCTAGGATGCTCCTTTCTTGATATCTATGGTCATTTCTTTTTTAACTATTTTGTTGGGTTTGTATTTTTTTTTTACTTTAGCAATTCCTCACTTACACACTTTATGTTTACATGATTTTTGTAGTGCGAGGTCTGTTTTAATATATTGGTTCTAACAAGTAGTGGACTCTTTGAATGACTATCCCATCATCCTTTTTTTTTGTTTGACTTACTCTTAGTTCTACATTTTCAGCAATGAAGTTTCTTAATATGACATTCCATCTTTTGATTAAACAAGGTATAGAGGGAGAAGGGTAGAAAAATCAAGAGAAATGGTCTTCCGAGTAAACAAGGTCAGAGTGAGCAGGGGTAGAAAAAAATAAGAGAAATGGTTATGAAATGGTTAGACTTAAACCATATGTTCCTCTAAAGAAAATGGTAATTCAATGTTTTATTTTTGTGCAAGATGTCTGTGTTATTTCTAATCACATAAAATGCCTGGAAGTTTTTGTAAATGAAAGTGTATATGTTGAGAAAGAGAGATGTTCAAGTTGTTAATGTTAACAAATATAGGGGTGTAAGAATTGTTTTCTTTGTTTGAGACTCATGCTGATCCTTATATCATACAATGCATGAAGTGCATTGATCTTTTGGTACAAGTGGTGGGATAAAATATTCATGGGTTAGTTGATGTGTCGTAGCAAACATGAAATGAAGTTAATCCTTAACCTTAACTCGAGATTGATTTTCTTATCTTATGACCCTAAAGGTATAAGTTGATAATTGAGATATTATTACATCATATAAGTTGAATATAACTTTGGTGGAGTGAATATATAACACAAATTATATTATTGCCTTAGAGGTGAGATTTGTAAAAAGGCCCTCTCTTTTGTCAATTTATTTTTTAAGTTTGTATCTTGGGCTACTATATTAATCAAATTAGAATTGTATCAAATATGCATGTCGAGATGATTAATTTGCATAGACCTTAAATATGGACAAACAATTCTAAACTAAATAATGTACATTGATGATGAGAATATTGAAAATATGTTAATCACCAAGAGTGTGTTTGGTATGAAGGAAAACATTTTCCAGAAAATGTTTTACAAATTTCTCATGTTTGGTTTAATAAAATGTTTTGAAAAATATTTTCCAAATAAACTCATTTTCCTCAAATTTAAGGAAAATGACTTCCCTTCAAAACTTAAGGAAAACATTTCCCAGAACTTTCTTCCAGCCACCCCTACCCAACCCACCCTACCAGCCCCAAACACACACACACACACACACAAACACACACACACACACACACACACAGAGAGAGAGAGAGAGAGAGAGAGAAGTTTTGTTTGGACTATGTTGCTTGTTTTCTCAAAATAAGATCCTATAACTTGCAAAACTATTAAAATTGTGTAGTCAAAACAAAGGTGAAATTATCTTTCTCACACAACATTTTTATTAGTTTTATTTTGACATATGCTATGATATCTTGATTTCAAATTAATATTTGGACATGAAATTTGAGACTAACTTCTCCAAAACAAGTATGATTTTGAATTTTGAACCCTAATTTCCATTTGATTTAATGAAACACGTGACCCATAACTTTATATTCATAAACCATTATTTGGAATTTTTGATGAAGAGACTCATGCTCGACGTGAAGTGATTATTCTACCATGTGAAAGGATTAAATAAAAGGATAACCAACTACTACTACTAGTGACCAGTGAATCTTTATAAAACATGTTTATTTAAAAGTTTCTAATCACAAACTATTTACTTACTAAAATATATATGGAGAAATGTGATTTAACGATGCGACACGATATAATATTTTGATATCAAATCATGATTTCACATCTCATGTATAAACCCTAAGAAGATACTTATTTCAATATGGTATTCATATCATTTTAACAACTTCATGAAAACTAAAAAATTAGATGTTGAGTCTACACTAATTGATCAGGCGTGATAATTACATCTAGGGATCGTTTGGTAGAGTGTATTATTAAAAATAATGCATGCATTAATTATATGTATTACTAATTCCTTTTTTGGTGCATTTTTCCATGCTATGTATAACTAATGTTATTATGTATTATGGAGTGCATTGCTAATACCTAGAAATCTATGGTATTAGTAATACAAAGAATTTAATGAATGCATAATATGGTCAAAGACTCACTTACCCCTCAAAAGTACTTTTACTTATTTTTCACCATATAATTGTGAAGGATAATTTTATAAAAAAATATTTTTATACAATACATACTATTTTTAATACACTAAAATAAACTTGCATAAGAAATAATCTATACATAACTAATACAAGTATAACTAACACATGCATTACTAATGTTTGCATTACTAATACACTCTATTGGGTATTATTTTTATACACACTACCAAATGACCTCTTAGTGATTTGATGCCATTATATAGAAATACAGGTTCTTTTTTTTAAATTTAAACATTACTTGTTTAGTTTTGTAACGACCCTTTTGATTTTTTTTGGGTAATAGAGCTTTTTATGTCATAAAATACTTTTTGATAGGTTCTAAATAGATAATTTGGACTATTCATAACTATATTATAAAATTAATGGGGGTAGTTTTAATAATTAATTTAATTGATGGTTAAAGAAGATAACACTAAAATTAATAGGATCTTATATTTATTAATCCATAATTTATACCCATATATAAATTAATTAAATAAAAGAAAGAAGGGTTGTATTATTTGGTTATCAGAAGACAAATAGCATGCGCCTCTTCTCTTGGTTCTTGGCACCGCCGACAAGTTTGAGGGAACAACTATGGGTAAAACTCAATCCAATTCAAACTTTATGTTATAAATATTAATAGTTGGGAGTCATTAATCTTTATTATTGTTGTTTTATAAGGTGTAAATAAATGGGATGATTGGGAGTATATGAAGAAATTGGAAAAAAACATTTAATGTTAGCGTTTTGAGGGGACAAGGTTTTGGTTATTTAATTGTTTGTTGATTACTTTTGATTTCCTAATAATTACTAAGGGAATTAAATAGTGCATCGTGCACTTAACAAAGTGAGGAATTATACTATTATAATAACCGACGGCATTAGAATTGATGTAGATGTTAACAGAGTTAATGGGTCTTGGTGGTTATCAATAGTCAATAATTAAAAGTATTATATATGATATAATTTGACTTAGAGAACTAAATTATACCTTGTTTTTTTGTTGAGAATTTCCACTGGTTTTGGCAACCAGTGGCTTTAACCTTTACTATCTTTTATTCTTTGGTATTTGTTGTGTTACTATATCATAAATTAAGTGGTGAAAATAATGAGATAAAAAAATTAAATATTAGGTGTATTGAATTTGTTAAATTCCACTAAAGTTATGTTAATTGGAGTAGTTAAGACTTATCCTTTGGTTTGAACTTTAGGAAATTGATTATACAATTAGATGAGTTTTAAGTCTAGGCTAGACATAGAGTAATATGATGTCTATAAACTCGTTAACTTACAAATTATGTATATATATCTGGAAGGTTGGAAATGTTTGGAGGTGAGGAAGTAGGTTGCTTGACTTCAGCTCATCGGTGAAGGTAGGTTACGGTTTATTATATTTGATAGTAAACTCTTAATAGTGATTGATATGCATTGAATGGTATTGTGAAGTTTTCTAGGTAATTGATTGTGTGGTTGTGTTTCTTGGTTGTGTGTTTTTTGATTGGTCTGAAATCATGAGACCGTGGCATTTATATTCTTGAACCCTCTTTATCGAAGTGATGCCTCGAATAAAGAAGACTTGGTGAAATATTATCAATAAATTGAAAGTGGTGATAATAAATGATAAATTAATAGTATAATTGGATCAGAGTGTCACGTTCCGATGCGGTATAATTAGATCGGAGTGTCACGTTTCGACACGGTATTCTTGAATCGGAGTATCACATTCTGACACGATATTCTTGGATCGGGGTGTCACGTTTCGACATGATATTCTTGAATCAGAGTGTCATTTATTGACACGATATAATTGGATCGGAGTGTCACCCTCCTACATGATAATATTAAAGGAAAAAAATATTGAATTAACAAAATGTACTCAATTTGAAAGAACTCAATTCCCCAAATGGTTTGGTTGGAGGCATGAGTCCTCATGGATGATCTTGATATTGTTGACTTATCATATACCTACTTTAGTGTTGTCGACACTTGTTCATGTTGTTTGGTGTTTATCACCTGTTAAGTTCTATAGTTGAGTTCATACTATTATTCATTGTATATTAGTTTCTATTTTGGGTTGACCGATAATACCTACTCAGTACATGTTGCCCCGTACTGAGCCCTACTTTTGTTTTTATTTTTCTTTTTTCCTTTTATGGAGTGCAGCGAGTGTACCAATGACTTCTAATTTCCCTCAGCTCTAGCAAGTCTCGGCAACTTAGGTTCAAGGGTGAGCTATTCATTCAAGCTTGGGTTGGATTCTCTTTGTCATTACCTGATGTCCTTAGTTTTCGGACACAAATTAATTTAGTTCATTTATTTTGGTGTCTTTGATACTCTTACACTTAGTAATTGGAGATTAGATGTCCTTATTGTGATGACTTTTAGGTTTTGGGAAAACGATTCTAAATAAGTTTTGGAGCTTCTGTATTATATTATTATTCGTAGTTGAACTATTGGTAGATGTTTGGATTTGGTTTTCTTGGTTCGCCCACCGAGGAGAGTATGTGTGGGTGCCACTCACGACTCATTTTGAGTCGTGAAAAACTTGGTATTAGAGCGTTAGGTTCAGTGATCTCATCACACAAGGATGAGTCTAGTAGAGCCTTGCAGAACGTTATGGGGACGTCTTTACTTTTCTTCGAGAGGCTATAGGACATAAGGAAAACTTCACTCCTTCTTTATTTCGTGCTATTACTTGAATTGAATAGGTATCTAGGTGATACAAATTTGTATCTTACCTTCTTCACTCTATTTTGCATATGTCTAGTACTAGAGTAGTAGAATTGGAAACACCAACTCTAACAAGAGAGTATGCATCCTTAGAAATAAATATGTTTTTTTTTTCTGATTCACTATAGGCATCTAATGACTAGTGACTATATAGTATGATCTTTTTATTACGTTCTTAAAGTTGAAACCCCCATTCTACATAGGTATTGATCATAAAGATTTTTGTGCTTTCATTGTTGATTGTTCGAGCTGCTTCATAAAATGAATATAGTGGAGAGGCTTAGTGTCGAGTTTGTGACATTCGATTTTCGTAAGGGACATCTAGAAAATGAACATAATTACTTTGGAAATTATAGTCAATGAAGTTTTCATAACATGTATGAATTGTTTAGTGAATGGTGAAATTAGGTTGCGACAATAGAGGTTAGAATCTTTACTTTGATGCCATTGATTGATTCTATATTAAAGAGGGTCATGATATGAGTACTAAAACATATATCACTTGGGCTAAAGACAAGAAAAAATTGATAATGTTTGCAGTTATTCAATGGTTTAAAATGTGTGGGCTATTTGGGTACGATCTTCTTGATAAGTATGATATGTTCTGGTGATGAATTTAATGACCTTTCATGGTATGGTACAAGTGTTATGTATAAATGAATACATCGATGTCAAGTGTGAATACTAACTACTTAAGAAGTAATTACTGGTATGACATGTTCAGATAATGAGATTTGATGTTGCTTTCACATTTGAGAAACCAACTAGTTTATTACTATAGGCACTTGGATTACATTATTTTAAAGAAATATTTTAGCGGTGGATCTTTGATACAACACTAATATATTTAGGTTGCGAAATATATCTTGAGGGTTCTGAATGAGGACTGATGATTTTATCTTAACCTTCAAAAGGTAGATTGATACTAGGATGACAAACTTACAAGGAAAGAAAGTCTTATTGAGTATACTTGGGTGAACTAAAATAAAGATTTAAGTAAGAAAATGCTTATAAAATTGAGTTAGTCCCTTAAGTTTGTTTGGTATACCTGAGTTTAGGTGTCATGTCGAAGAGAAGGTTCACTTCTTGATGATGAAAATGTCTAGGTAAGCATGATGGTAAAAACAGAAAGTGATATATGACCTATATGATTTATGTTTGTTGTACTAGTATCGAAAATACTCATTTAGAATCAGTTTTAGTGGCAACACTCTTGAAAGTGTTTCATCGGTTATTATATCGAATTTAGTATTTGCTTAAGACTTGGACACTAGACCTAATCCTCTTTGAAAAAGGATTGAAATTATTCTCTTTATTTGGTTTCCATTTCTATTAGAAAAAAAGATTGGAATTGTAATCCTATTTGTAGTTGGTTTTGACTTAGTGAGGAAAAACATAATTGTATACATAGAGGATGATCTTGGGAGAAAAATTGAACTACTCATTAGTTTTTTTTTCCTTGAAAGACATTAGGACATAAGAGCGGTTTGAGAGAGCTTTCAACAAGCGAGAAGAGGGAAGAGAGAAGAAAAAAACTTATTTTGCTGCATACCTTTTCTCTGACCAACAACCTTCAGATCATATTTCTCAATTAATTGACCGTAGGATCGAGCTAAAATTTGAACTACGTGTTCCTGACATCTTGGTGGTTGATTTGAATGGTGGATATTGGATTAGGATGTCTGCAAGATCATTATTTGATCTCGAAAAGCAACTGCGTTTGGGTGGTGCTTGCATTAAAATTGTAAAAGCATTGTATGTATAGTGTGTATTATGAGGTGTTTTAGTATAATATTTAATAAGAGGAATCTTAATTTAAGACAATGGAGATGATTAGAGTTATCAAGGATGATGGAATGACTATCGTTTATCGTTTTGGCAAAGTAAATGTGGTTGTAGATGCCTTAGGTTGAAAGACAGTGTGTATAGGTAGTCTACCTTTGGTATATGTAGGAGAGTGTCCCTTGGCTATGGATGTCAACTCCTAAGACAATAACTTTGTAAGACTTGATACTTTAAAATCTGGTAGAATTCAGCTTCAAGGGAGGTGAAAAAGTTCTTATTGGAGCATGTCATGGGTTCAGAGACAAGTGGTTTCATATATTTTAATATTGTCATGGTTTTAGTGGCAGAGATTTATCAACTTGGATAAAAACTATCGAATAAGATTTAAGAAAAGAGTGTGCATATGTTCAACTCGAGTGTGATGATAAGTTATCTTATGATTTTTGGTTTGTTAATAACTACGGTCGCATTTTTAGCGAAGGATATAATAACATCGATGAAGAGGAGATCAATAATAAGTGAAGATATGTGAAATCATAAAAAATCTTCAAGGTAATAGTCATTTGATAGCTAAGGATATTGAGTTACATGGTTTGATTTACAATTCAAGCTTTTCATTGTGAATCTACTTTTGTGGTGGCAAGGTATGAATTTGTGAGGTAACAAAAAAAAGAATAATAATATATTAGTTATATAAGATACTAAACATATGGAAGGACTTATGCATAGTTTGGACTGGAAAATTTGTTACGGTTAATTATTAAAGGATCGAAGGAAGGGTTTCACTTTAAAGTGTTAGGATAGAGTATAAGATAAAATATTATAGATTATTGGTCAAGCAATAAGATTGCTAAGCGAGTTACCAAAATGAACAACAATCTGGTGTATCGAAGATTTCAAGGTTTTTGAAATTTGTGACATGGGTAGAATTTAAGGAAAGTGAAGGAAATAAACCTCTCGTATAAATCCTTGGGGTGTAGTAGAAGGTTGTATTGATTTTTGCCTATGAATTTAGATGTGATTGTGAGATGTGCACTAATTCGATACAGACTTACAAGGAATATATCATCGATTTTTTAATGATTGAATTTTGATTTGGGTGTTAATAGTGAGGAATAAAAGATTTAGAGTTTTACATGAGGTTAGATTGCTCAAATTAAGATAGATGACTTAAGAATGACGCACAAGGTGATATACAATTCTAAATGGTTATTTAGAATTCAGAGTTGAATTAACACTACTCAATTGATTTGATGGGACTACATAGAATGTTATGAGGTATTATATAGACATTTGATGGAGAATAGATGTTATGAGTTTATATTATATAGAATAATTTGAGTGACCAACAATTTTACTAAGTGTTGACATGAGATATGTGATAGTTTCAAGTGGTAACTAAAGCATGGTAGGTGAAAGTGGTATGAAGTTGACTTTGGGTGTGAACTATTAGTTTTATCTCGATGGGAAGGTAATATCAAATTTGAAATTAGTGTTATTAGCTTTGTTTGTGTCTCACATTTGTCATGAAATGTTTAAATAGAAAGAGAGATAGTCATAGTTGAACGTGTTTTTGATAAGAATGATTTGGTACTAATGATGGTTTAGGTGTCAGGAAGATAATTGATGTGGTTATGATGTTTTGTTAGTGTTAAGAGTGTTAACTTCAACGGATGTGGGATTCAATAAATCAGGAATTTATGCAATTATAATAGGGACTAAATTGATGACTGTGAGTAACTAGAAAACGAAAGAGATAGAGTTAGATGAATGAAAATGTTTGATATGGGACCTATCAAAGGAGTATCTAGAGTTATTCGAACTTTGTTATGTACATTATTATGTGACCAACTACGTCATTCCAGCTTGGTTTGGAGTATTATTCACCTGTTATGCCCGTGTTGTTTTCACTTCTAATGAAAACCCTAGTAGTGGATCAGGTATATCGATATTGTGATTGTCCTCCTGATTGTAACCAATATTGACTAAGGATTTTATCATGATTATGTTGGATGGTATTTTGCCCTGGTGACTGTGTCAAGGTTTAGCTGGAAAATCGGTCAGTTGAAGAGTCCATTGGGAATAGTTTGTTGTTAGTTGAGTTTACATATAACAACAATTCTTAGTAGAGTATTGAGATGACCTCATTTGAGTGATTTTATGGGAGGAGATGTAGATCTCCAATTATTTAGGTTGACACTTTTGATATGAGGCCTTGGGTAATAATATTTTGAAAGAATTGTTGAGACAACTATCCTTTCTTACCCTCACCTCCGTTTGGTCGTTCGAGGACGAACGATGGGTAAATTTGTATCTAATGTGAAGACCTATATGATTTTTTTGGGGTAATAGATCTTTTTATGTCATAAAATAGTTTTTGATAGATCTAAATAAATAATTTGGACTATTCGTAACAATAATTATAAAATTAATCGGGTAGTTTTAATAATTAATTTAATTGATGGTTAAAGAGATAACACTAAAATTAATAGGATTTAATATTTCTTAATCAATAATTTATACCCATATATAAATTAATTAAATAAAAGAAAGAAGGGTCGTATTATTTGGTTATCAGAAGACAAATAGCATGCGCCTCTTCTCTCGGTTCTTGGCACCGCCAACAAGTTTGACAGAGCAACTACAAGTAAAAATCAATCAAATTCCAAATTTATGTTTTAAATATTAATAATTGGGTGTCGTTAATCTTTATTACTATTGTTTTTTAAGGTGCAAATAAAAATTGGGAGTATATGAAGAAATTGGGAGAAACATTTAATATTAGCGCTTTGAGGGGACAAGGTTTTTGTTATTAAATTATTTGTTGATTACATTTCATTTCCTAATAATTACTAAGGGAATTAAATAGTGCAGCGTGTACTTAACAAAGTGAGGAATTATACTATTATAATAACCGACGACATTAGAATTGAAGTAGATGTTAACAAAGTTAATGGGTCTTGGTGGTTATCAATAGTCAATAATTAAAAGTATTATATATGATATAAATTTGTAGAGTGACAAATTATACCTTGTTTTTTTTTTGAGTATTGCCACTGGTTTCGGCAACAGTGGCTTTAACCTTACGATATTTTAGTCTTTGTTATTTATTGTGTTACTATATCATAAATTAAGTTGTGAAAATATTGAGATTGAAAGTTAAATATTAGGTGTATTGAATTTGTTAAATTCCTCTAAAGTTATGCTAATTGGATATGTTATGACTTATCCTTTGGTTTGAACTTTAGAAAATTGATTATAGAATTAGATGAGTTTTTGGTCTAGGCTAGACATAGAGTAATATGATGTCTATAGACTCGTTAACTTACAAATTATGTATATATACCTGGTAGATTTGAAACGTTTGGAGGCGAGGAGGTAGCTTGCTTGACTTTAGCTCATCGGTGGAGCTAGGTTATGGTTTATTATATTTGAGAGTAAACTCTTAATAGTGATTGATATGCACTGAATGATATTGTGAAGTTTTCTAGGTACTTGATTGTGTGGTTGTGTTGCTTGATTGTGTGTTTAGCGATTGGTATGAAATTCTTAGACCGTGGCATTTATATTTTTGAACCCTCTTCATTGAAGTGATGCTTTGAATAAAGAAGGCTTGATAAAATATTATCAATAAATTGAAAGTGGTGATAATAAATGATAAATTAATAGTATAATTGGATCGGAGTGTCACGTTTCGACACAGTATAATTGGATCGGAGTGTCACGTTTTGACATAGTATATTTGGATCGGAGTGTCACTTTCCGACACGATATTATTGGATCGGAGTGTCATATTCTGACATGTTATTCTTGTATCGGGGTGTCACGTTCCGACATAGTATTATTGGATCAGAGTGTCGCGTTCCGACACGATATAATTGGATCGGAGTGTCACTTTCCGACACTATAATATTAAAGGAAAACATATTGAATTAACAGAATGTACTCAATCTCAAAGAACTCAATTCCCTAAATGGTTTTGTTAGAGGCATGAGTCCTCATGGATGATCTTGATATTGTTGACTTATTATATACTTACTTTAGTGTTGTCGACACTTGTTCATGTTTTTTTGTTTTTTATCACATGTTAAGTTCTATTGTTGAGTTCATACTATTATTCATGGTATATTAGTTTTTATTTTGGGTTGACCGATGATACCTACTCAGTACATATTGCCCCATACTGAGCCCTACTTGTGTTTTCCTTTTATGGAGTGTAGCGAGTGTACCAATGACTTTGAATTTCCCTCAGCTCTAGCAAGTCTTTGCATCTCATGTTCAAGGGTGAGCTATTCATTCAAGCTTGGGTTACATTCTCTTTGTCGTTATGTGATTTTCTTTGTTTTCGGACACAAATTACTTTTGTTTATTTATTTTGGTGTCATGATACTCTTAGATTTAGTAATTGGAGATTAGATGTCCTTGTTATGATGACTTTCAGGTTTTGGGAAAATGATAGTTGATAAGTTTTGGAGCTTTTGCATTATTTTATTATTTGTAGTTGAACTATATGTAGATGTTGGGATTTGGTTTCCTTGGTTCGCCCACTAGAGGGTTAATGTGGGTGTCACACGACTCATTTTGGGTCATGGCATGTTTTTTATATATGACTTTTTACTTGCTCTTGTACCATATTGAACTGACTGAATATCTTATTTAAAAGTTTAAGTTATAAAAGGAAGCACAATTTATTTATTTATTTAAATTGTACTATTAGGTACTGCTGAAAGTAAATCTAATTCTTTACTAAACTAAACATGAAAATAAAGTAATTAAATATACATTTGACTTCTCCTTTGTCATTATTTGTGAAACTAATATCATAAAAAACTTTCACCTATTACGATATAGAACAAATGACTTAAATGTAATAGATCATCGTACATCTTTTTAAAATATAGAGGAAATTTGAAATATACTTCTATTTTCAGGGATGAATTTTTTTTAAAAATAAATATTTATGACTTAGCAATTGGATATGTTGATTTCCGTATATAGAACCACTTAAATAAAATAGATATTTAGGTGAAATAGATTTTTATTTTGCGGTAAGATCTACTACCACAAAAATATTTAGTGATGATTGCGTTAATGTTATTGTATTTATAGTAGCTAAAGCCTTTCACAATATTTAAATAGTTTTTTGATTTTAAATACTCATATTTATTATTTTTATTAAAATATAAAAGGATGATAATTATATTATTACCGTTAAATAATTTTCTGACAATCATGTATTCGTTATATCATATGTATGTGTCCCCCCCCCCCATCTCAACACACATATTTGAAAATTCTAATATTTATTTGTGCCACTTTAAATTTCTTAAACACAATGATTACCTCCCCCCTCCCAAATTCAATGTTAACTTATTTTTAGGTTTATTTCATTATTCAAGGGTCCACATGCATATTTGAAACTTTTTCATATTTGCTTTTTTAGTTGTTGGACAAACTTATATTAATTATGATTAANTATTTGAAATTCTAATGCTTATTTGCGCCACTTTAAATTTCTTAAACACAATAATTACCCCCCCCCCCCTCTTCCAAATTTAATGTGAACTTATTTTTAGGTTTATTTCATTATTCAAAATAATTGAATTGTTCAAGGGTCCACATGCATATTTGAAAATTTTTTCATATTTGCCTTTTTATTTGTTGGAGAAACTTATATTAATTATTATTAAGAAAAGGACAAATAGTAGAAACTATAAAGTATGATTTAATTTGTGTCCTTAAATGTTTTTCTTAATATGTGAATTATCTCATAAATTTAATTAATATGAAATTGAGAGATTTTCTTTTTTTTTTCTACCAGGAGAAATTATGGTTAATGTAGCAGCTATGCATTTATATGTATCAACTTATCATTATTATCACTAAGCTTATAAATGGTTCTAGTATAACTTTGAATTGTTACACGAATTCTGGTGTCTATTTTATATCATATTTTCTTGTAGTATGTACCATTAGTTAGCTTATTAGCTATTGTTTAATTACTATTTTTATTAATCTAATCAAACTCTTAATAATGTTACCCATTTATTCAATTTTGGAAATAAAAATTAACCAAATCTTTATTGAAGAAGTATATATATATTCATTGGATTTGCATTGAAAGAAAATTTTAAATTAGAACTAGGTTTGTCACGCCCCGAGCCTACACCCTGAACGTGGCTGTCACTCAATGACCATTGTTGGCCTTGAGCGGATCCTTGGTCTGGCTTACTTAACTCAGCGCAAGACAATGATCAATAACTATAAAGATAAAAACTCAACTGAAGTGATAAAGCATACTAACTACGAATGTTGTAAAGGTTTAAAATATTCAATTGGCCAAAAGTGGCAACCCAAGTCTTAATGAATATAAGAAGATGAAAAGACTTAAGGACTCAAATCTCGTTGTCTATCTACGAAGCCTCTAAAACTGAAAGGATGTTGGTATAGACCCCACAACATCCTAATAAGGAAAGTACTGAAAAGAAACAATAAAAGGAGTCCTCTGAAATGTAAGGATGCTCACCAACTGATTATAGAGTGCTCAACTGGATCAGCGTTGCGCCGGATGCCGATCCTCGTTGCCTGCATTTGCGTCATGATACAATATAGGTCAACTGGCATCGGTACATTGAATGTACGAGTATGCGATTTGGAATGCTAAAACCACTTAAGCTTGAAAAGAGTAAGAAAGAACACTTACCTTGGCTATGCTCAACTCATAAATAATATAACTCAATATAATTGACTCATTTCCATATAAAGCAATTTAAAAGCAAGTGCAATATAAAGAAATGTAGTTTGAAATCATGTTTTAAACTCTGAGTATATACAAAGATACAATTAACTCATAATTTAAAAATACAAATAAATTGATTTATATATAAAATACATTTAATTTCTTTGGGAGTTTCTCTAACCGACAACCATCACTTAAGAGCTATAATAATGATACAATGATCTACCTCACGCTGCTAGCGCATCCTATACCCAACCAAAGGTATAAGACCTGAACTACCTAATGGATGCACTAGTACTGTGAAAAGGTTTTATCTAAAAAGTATGACCCTTTTCTACCCATTGTGGCTACATGGTTTATAGGGCTGTGAGTTGTTTGAACTCTCCCCCATATCGGTGCTCAATGTTACTCTAAAAATATACTGGCTCTTATGTTTTAAAAATATACTTCTTCTGTAATTTGAGATTAGTGCCCAAAAACATAGCTCAAAGGCTACATTGAAAATCTCAATTTTCATGTTTGCTTCATTTAGAAAGTTATTACTCTTTAATTGTAAACTAGCCCGCAGGCTCATGGAAATATTTGTTTCTATTCTTTTTTAAAATATTAAAAACATTTTAATATTGCTTTAGGAATATTTAGTCCCCATATATTGCTTTGAAGAAAAGACTTCTCTTACTGTGAACTGAACTCAACCTTAAGTCTTAAAACGGCATTTAATACATTTTTTAATGACTTATGAAACTTGAAATAAACTTCTTCTTCTTACCTTTAATCTTTACTCAACCTGATCCTTAAGTCTAAAAAACAAAGTTTAGAAATCATTTGTAAAAAGACTTCTTGAAAAGACTATGAACTTTCTAGACTTGGCTCTAAACTTTTCTTAAATTTGAAGTTATGGATTTAATTTATTAATTTATGTCTCGGGATGATTTATTTATGATTAGAAGTCATTTAGAGTAGTTAGAATCATTAGGAAGTGTTAAAACACTTTATAAAGGTTTAATCGAACTAAATTACAAAAACTGGGCGAAAAACACCGATTTGGACACATTCTGGGCGCTCTGCGCTAAACCCATTAGTTTGAGATTCCGACTAGGCGCACTGCAGGCGTGCCACCCCAGACCCTCTGGCGCAGATGGGGCGCGCCGCTCTTGACCCTGCCCAGGTGACGCCTGACGGATTTTCATCTCGTTTTCTTGACCTTAAATCATTATAATCCAATTTAATTTCTTTCCTCAAATTCACCTTAGATCTATGTACCCAATTCATATGTACAAGGATCTAACCCAAAGAACAACACTATCTACCTCAAGAAATTAATAAACATCAACTCATGTTCAAGAAGTAAAGCAATTCAAGAACAACATTCAAAATTCAATCTTTTATGAATGAAATCATGCCGAATAAAATATGCTTTACACGTAGGTGAACGAACCCAACTTTTTGGAAACTCACATACCGTTTTAGGGATCTTCCCTGACGAAACCCACATGTTAACTTCAACGATCTTGGTGACTCTTGTCTTTTTTCTTCTTCTTCTCTTCTCTTCTCCTTTCTCCTTAACCCTAGCGTGAAAATTTCCAACTTCCAAACTGACTAAATTGAGTCTTGACCCTTATTAAACTCCTTAAAATGGACTAAATTAATAAGGTAGTGAAAAGAATAAAATACCCTTTAAAATACCAGAATTGGACATTTCGTTAATCCAATAGCCCAACTTCAAAAGGGCATAACTCACTCTTCTGAAAATGACCAAAACTCACTTTTAACTTACATTTTCCAGATTAACCTACACTTTCCAAAAATCACTTTTTTCATATTTTAAACTCCTTTCTAGTTCTTTCTAGTTGCAAGATGCTACAATATCTTTACCTTGGGAACATTCATCCTCGAATGTCCTACTAGACTAAGGGTGGTAGCATTAAGCTCAAACACCCAATATGAAAATACAACAATAATATGCTTAATCATAACACAGAGAGTACTAAGAAGAAAAATTAGTATCCTTGTCTGCATTTTCTCCGAATTCGAAGGGATGTGGATATCTCTTCTTCATCTCCTCTTCATCTTCTCAAGTAGCTTCTTCAACACTTTGGTTTCTCCAAAGGACCTTGATCTAAGATCTCAACCGAAATCCCTTCATAAGATAAACTATCCTTGGTCCCAATATTTTTAGTTGGAATGATCAATGAAGGGACTCACATGCACTTCTTCAACATAAAGATGTGAAAACCGGATGAACTTTTGCTAATTCTGGGGTTATCTCTAACTCATAAGCTACATTGTCAATCCTCTTGTCTATGCGATAAGGTCATATATACCAGGAACTGAGCTTTCCATTCTTACCAAACCTTATAACACCTTTCATGGGTGAAACTTTTAGATATAACCAATCATCTTCTTAAAACTCTAATGGATTCCTCCTAACATCGGTGTAGGTTTTTTGATGACTTTGTGCCGTTTTAAATCTCTATGTAATCACCTTTACCTTACTCCATAGATTGGTGAACTAAATCTTGTCCTATCAAACATGCTTCACCAATTTCAAACCATCCAATAGGAATATCTTCTCCCATAAAGCGCTTCATAAGGAGTCATTTAGATGCTATAGTGGTAACTGTTGTTGTAAGCAACTCAATGAGGGGTAGGTGATCATCCCAAATCCCTTTGAAATTGAATCACGCATGCCCTCAACATATCTTCTAATGTCTGAATGGTATTCTCTGCTTGCCGGTTAGTAAGATAATGAAAGGTAGTACTTAGGTTCGCCTTTGAGCTCAAACCTTTAAATACTTCCAGAATTATGCAGTTAATTATGCACCTCTATCTAATATAATAGAGATTGAAACTCCATGAAGCCTTACAACCTCTTGGATGTACAACTTAGCATATTCCTCTACTGAATGAGTAGTCTTTACCAATAAAAAGTGAGAACGAGTATCACCCAAATTGAATCATGCTTCTTGGGAGATCTAGGTAAGCCTGTGATGAAATCCATATTAATCATCTCCCTCTTCCACTCCGGAAGTTATATTTTCTGAGCCAAACCTCCCCACCATTGGTGCTCTATTTTAACTTGTTGTCAATTTGGGCACTTGGAAACAAATTTTTAGCGATGCCCTTCATCATACTATTCCAACAATATACTTCTCATAAATCCCAGTACATCTTTGTGGAACCCGGATGAATTGAGTATCTAGAGATATTTTCACGCCCCGAGCTATCTCCGAGACGCGGACACGGAACCTAGGACCACAAGTGATCCCAAGCAAACCCTGCTGGCATGTGCTTGAGCATACTAAATAATATAAAATGGTGCGGAGGCTAAATCATAAATTTAAACTCAAAAGACGGGGAATACCACTATTCTGTAATTGAGATATTTGAATATAAATGAGTTTAATACAAAAGAAATATTAATTCAATACAGAGCAGAAACTAACTATGTCAGAACATAGCCTCTAAACTGGACTAGAAATACTGGGACAAGCCCCAGCAAAATCTAGCAAATACTGAAACTAAAAGACTAAATACCGAAAAAAACTCATGACTATTGTCCTCGGAGAATGAGGACTCACCACTGAATCTACTGAACTAAAGATCGAAAATCGATCTATGCATGATCTGGATGCTGAGAACCTGAACCTACATCACGAGAAGATGTAGCACACGTATGTGTCATTACTTGAAAGATACTGAGCATGTAGGATAGAATAAAGCAGAAATAAACATAACTGAACAAGCACAAAAGCAAGTATAATAATCTGAACATGATATAGAGAATTCTGAGCTAACTGAATGCAATAACAAATTTATAACATGATTAAATTGGATACTGACTACATTGATAAATTCTAAATGCAATAGAGTCTGACTGAACTGTGGGAGCTACTAATAACCGATAATAAAATCACATGAGCTAAATGTGGAGGCCGATGTATACGGCCCGTTGAGAGGACCCAATATACCCTGCCATAGGTATAAATGCATGCTGGCATGATAACTTAAATGAGTGCCCACAAAGAGGACTTACAACCAACTTGGCTAGTAGTTCTGGGACTAATTAGGCACACCGAACCCTAGTCCAACTCGGTATTATGCTACTCCCATTAATTTATATAGTTAACTGATTATGTCTGTAAGAACTGAATAGATCAAAACTGAACATGCAGACTGAGAACGCAACATTTAATCTTATAATGATGCATTAAAAATGAAGGCATGTATAACTGCATAGCTGAAATATCTGACCTAGCATGTATAATTCAAAAACTAAAGAAATACAAAGCTAGGGTTCTGAACATCATGCGATAAACAAAATTATAACTTTACAATCTGATTTGGATCATATATTTAATTAATTCATGAAATTCTATCAAAGATCTAGAAACCCTAGGTTTAATCATGGTAAAAGAATCAAGAACTGACTGAAAACTAGGGACATAATGGGTTAAAGGAACCCACTAGTGAAACCCCACATGCCTAGTAATGAAATTCACAGAGAAACACTTAGATTTCGGGGTTAGAACTGCTGGACCTTGCTGCATTCTTCTACTAGGATTCTTGACATTTTCTCTCCTTTCTTTCTCCTAATTTTCTAATTTTTTAATTAATGATTTGACTTAGATAAGTTTTAGTTATGTTTCTAGGCTTAAATTGACTAAAATCTGATGATTTAGGGTCAAAACAACGTATCTTAGGGCTTAAACAAAGTGATAAAATACCGAAAGACCCCTGGGTAAGTTGCTGTCGGACCAAACTACGACCTAGAGAGACGGTCCGTCGTTTGGTCCGTAGGTTGGGCCTGTTCGACAGGCCTTTACTAAAATTGGCATAACTTTTTACTTGGAGGTTTGATTTTAGCAAGGTAGGTGTCTATGGAAAGCTAATTCAATTATATATCTCTTGGTAGGTCATGGGTCAATTAATTCATTTTGTGGTAAGATTTATGACCATCTGAAGTTGGCCCAACTGCATTTTCCCCCTAACTCTCTTCTATTTCTCACCTACGGTCCGTATGTCCATCTACAGACAGTGCTTGTCAATCAAGGTTCTTATCAGAGAGTGGGTGAATGGGGTGTTGATAGAAGGACTCATACGACAGACCGTAGTCTGACCTACGGACTGTAGGTCCGTCCGTCGTTCGACACGTAGTCAAATTTTTCCTGGGCTGAGATTTTGGGGGCTTCTGACTCCATCGATTGATGTGCAGGACGGATCGTGGGTCAGGCCACGGCCGTCGATATCCATCGTCTGTTGCACTTGTAGATTTTCTGAAAAACTTTTTTTTGGTCTGTTTTGGATACGGTGTGTTACAGATTTGAGCTTCCTCCGTGGTCTTCTCTTGGAGTCCATCCACCATTGGTACACACAATCTACCTTGATATCTCAAAACACCATTTCATCCTTGTTCAAAATATAATACTCTTTGCTTTTGAAAATTTTCCTTCAACTCAAGCAAAATGAGATCTTGGTCTTGCTTTTCTTTCACTTCTGATACTAACAACGATTCAGCTCCATTAGTCACCACTGTTCCTCATTATGTGGAATCAATTACTCGGACTCCTAAGCATGCAAGTCTATTCACATTTTTTTCTAGTTCCTTTTTATTTTCTTCAAGATGGGCAATAATACCCATAGATGACATGCTTAAGGCATCTGCACCTACATTAGGCTTACCTGGGTGATAAAGAATGCTCATATCATAATCCTTCAGAAATTCTAACCACCTACTTTGTATGAGATTATGCTCTCTCTGAGTGAACACATATTTTAGGCTCTTGTGATTAGTGAATACATCAACATGAACACCATACAAACAGTGACACCATATCTTCAAGGCGATATACCACAGCAGCCAACTCTAGATCAGAGGTTGGGTAATAATTCTTATGAACTTTCAATTGTATGTGGACATAAGCTATAATTCTTCTTTCTCTTTACTAATGTTAGAAAAAACATACTAGAAACTAATTAACATAACTTTATGCTAATAAAATAAAAATTGTTTCATAGCTAATATTCATCTATTGTAATAACACAAACAAGTGTCACCAACAAATCTCTCATGGACTAAAGATTTCATCATTTCAGGGATAGTAGTAAGGAGGAAAAATAACTGGCACATTTCCACCACCATGTTGATTAACATGTGGGTAAAAGAAGCGAGATCGGAGTATTGGATGAATATACAATGACTAACTATTCATTCGATGAAAACTCCTAAAATTCCCACAATAAGCACAAATATATTCTTCTTTAGTTCCATCATCACTCTTCTTCATAAATTCACGACATCCATCAACCGAATACTCACCAAATTTAGTGGCATGATTGTTTAGGCATATCCCATATATAATCATCATATCACAACTTGAATTTAAGCTTGAACTGTTGTCATTGCTTGATTATTTTTTATTCTAAAGACTTAAGAATGAAAATTTTGTTTTGGTCTTTTTATTTTGAAATTAAACTCTCTTAAATAATGTCTGTAACAACTTTATTTTCTTGTTCGACATAAATCGAATCATGATATTATCTATATTAGAAGTGAACTTATTTTAGTGATTTTGCATTAATAATATATATACAAAACGTTTGAAAATATTTATACAGATAAGAATGATTTAAGTAAGTTTATGTATATATTATTACTTTACTCTTATTTAGAAGTGGCACTCCTAAAGGACTTACACATCATATACAAGTTTTACCAAAAGTAATACAAATTGTACATGGTATTTACTTTGTTATCTATTCTAATCAACAATTGTACCAATAGCAATGTCAATTGTAGTATAAACTTTGTCCAATCTGATTGACTATTCAATATCTTTTACTTTTGTATTAGCACTTGTACTATAGTTCTTTCTCATCAAACCACATGTACTTATTAGGCATATTTTATTTTCTTGATTTGCCAACCACTGATTTCTTCTAAGTTTCTCTAAATTACACATTTTTTCTTTCTAATGGTTTTCAAATTTTGCCATACTATAGTGAAGATCTTTCGTTTGTATTTTTTTATTATTGAAAAAATATATTGTGTACAATCACGAATTTTTTGGGGTTGTTTTCTATTAAAGTTTCAATATGCATGTACTAATTATTTTTATATTCAGGTGCAATTTTATGGATGATTTTGAATCCAAACTTAAAGATAATGACCTATTTAGGGCTTTTCTCCCCTTTTCCTCTTTCTAAAAAGCTAAGCTAATTCAGTTTAAAAATTAATGCAACAAAGGTGTTTGATAGTATTCTTGAACCAACGAAAAGATTTTTTGTTTGTCTTCCTTGCAAATTTTCTACAAGGTACGCCTCTTCAATTTTGAAGATTCTTGGTCAGTATTAACTTTTTTTCGATTTTGTTGGTGAGTCTATGCTTCTATACAGAACTATTCAAGAATTATATTGTCTTCTATATTTTCAAATGAATTTCTTATTTTTTTTTTACCTTGCCAAAAGCAGAAGTGATCTTCAACTTTCAAGAAAGATTGAAGACAATATTATCGAAGGAGAAATTTATGAAATCATTATCTCTGAACAAACTTTTCAGCTCATGGATAATATTTGTTAATTCTTTCAATTACATCTACTTCAAATGATGATAGTCCACCTATGTTATTGCCTCCTTCCACTTAACAACATAGTAAATTCGACATTTATTATTAGATTGGAGTATAAAATTAAATATTGCTTCTTTTGAATTATTATTTACTAGTTTGATTAATCAATTCACTTTTCTAAAGTAGAAGGATAGTCACACATTAGGACTATCAGCATGCTCGATATCCTTCAGGTAAGCATTAATCTCATTGAAAGTTAAAATTTGAACCTTAAAAAGCTTTATAGTGATTATATTTCCTTTTATCATTGCCAGTAGAGTGCAATATAACTATGTTGTTCAAGTTTAAACTTCCAGGATTCTCCTTTGTTGAATATCTATGGTCATTTCTTCTTTTTTTGGTAACTATTTTATTGAGTTGGTATTTTTTTTATTTACTTTAGAAATTCCTCACTTATACACTTGATATTTACATGATTTTCCTAGTGCAAGGTTAGTTTTAATGTATTGGTTCTAACAAGTGGTCGACTCTTTGAATGACTGTCCCATCGCCTTTTATTTGTTTTGTTCGACTTACTCTTAGTTCTACATTTTCAGCAATGAAGTTTCTTAATATGACATTCCCTCTATTAAATAAAAAAGGGATAGAGGGAGAAGGGTAAAAAATCAAGAGATATGGCCTTCCGAGTAAACAAGGGTCAGAGGAAGTAGGGGTAGAAAGAACAAGAGAAATGGTTATGAAAAGGTTAGATTTAAACCATATGTTCCTCTAAAGAAAATGGTAATTAATGTTTTGTTTTTGTGCAAGATGTCTGTGTTATTACTAATCACTTGAAATGCCTGAATGTTTTTGTAAATGAAAGTCGATATGTTGAGAAAGAGAGAAGTCCAAGTTGTTCATGTTGACAAAAATAGGGCGTAAGAATTGTTTTCTTAGTTTGAGACTCATGTCTGCTCCTTATATCGTACAATGCATGAAGTGCATTGATTTTTTGGTACAAATGGTGGGATAAAATATTCATGGGTTAGTTGATGTCTCGTTATAATGACCTAGTTCTTCGTTTTGAGTACTAGAACTATAGTAACTCTTTCCGTAAATTTTAAATGGTAATTTTGAACCATTTATTTAATTATGGTTATTTAGTTAATGGATATTTATTAAATAATAAATATTATTAGTTGATGGTTAATAGGTCAAGCTCGTAATTTATTTAATAACTTATGCCCATGGGTAGCAAGAGGTTAGTTGAATTTAATATTTATTTAATCACTAGTTCATAATTATGTGCCCTAATTAATTAAAAGTGAGCGGGATACTCACCTTGACGGCAACTACAAAGGTCGCCGCAGAGTTCCTTCATCTGGTATTGTTTTCTTTAAGGCTTTGTCGGATTTTATTGTTATTAGGGAATGCAATTTTCCTAAATTCTATTTGTAATCCATTCTACTCATGATTGCAATCTAATACAAGAATGGAATTAAGATTAGTGAACCAATGATACTGTAACGAAGGATAGAGGAGGTGTTGAGTTGATATATATATATATATAT
>NC_028641.1:27614831-27617247 GCF_001406875.1 Solanum pennellii | reverse complement strand
GGGTGGTGGTGATTGTGGGTGTGTGGGTGTGGGTGTGTATATTAACTATACTAATATATGTAATGCTTCATTTTTTTCAAAGTTGAAAATAAATGGTAATTGGAATGAAGCTCCTGTATGTGTACCGTGGATTTATACAATTGGTGGTAATGATTTTTGTTTTGATAAATATAAGCTTTCACATAATAAAATAAAATAAGCAATTTTCATATTTCCCTTTAGAAAAGGTATACATGTTTATCATTTGGAACTTTTATAATCAAAAGGTGATTTTATGTTAGGTAACTTGTCATCTATATTTAATTATTTTTACTTGCTTTAAGGAAACTAGCAAACTTGTGTGTTGGGTTGAGATTCAATGGTAAGATATTATATAATAAATCAAGTGCTGATATAATGGTCAAATATTAGGTGTGTCGAATCATTGAAATTTCATTAAGGTTATGCTAGTTGGAGAAATTAAGATTTAATTCTAAGTTTGAACTTTAGGAAATTGATTATAGCGTTAAGTGAATTTTTGGGTCTGGGCTAGATATAGAATAATATGAGTTCGATAGGCTCGTTAACTTACAAATTACGTACATATACTTGATAGATTGGAAAGGTTCGGAGTCATTGAGGAAAGGAAAAACTTTGAGAAATAGTTTGATTGACTTCGGTTCTTCGGTGGACGTAGATTATGATTTATGTTATTTGATAGTAAACTCTTAATAGTTATTGATATGCATTGGATGATCTTGTGAAGTTTTCTATGTACTTGATTGTGTGGTCGTGTGGCTTGGTTGTGTGTTTTGATATTGGTCTAAAATCTTGAGATCGTAGAATTTATATTCTTGAACCCTCTTTATCGAAGTGATGCCTTGAATAAAGAAAGCTTGATGAAATAGTACCAGTGGTAATAATAAATGATAAATTAATGGTACTATTGGATCGGAGCGTCACATTCTGACATGGTATAATTGGATCGGAGTGTCACATTCTGACACTGTATTCTTGGACTGGAGTGTTACGTTCCGACACGATATTATTGGATCGGAGTGTCACATTCCGACACGATATTATTGGATCAGAGTGTCACATTCTGACACGATATAATTAGGTCGGAGTGTCACGTTCCGACACAGTAACATTAAAGGAAAAAGATATGGAATTAACTTAATGTACTCGATCTCAAAGAACTCATTTCTCAAATGAGCATCGCGTGGAGACATCAGTCCTCATGGGTGTGTCTGATATTATGATTGATTATATAGTCACTTGTTCATTTTGTTTGTTTCTTACCACATGTTAAGTGTCATAGTTGAGTTCATACTATTATTCATTGTATATTAGTTTCTATTTTGGGTTGACTGATGATACCTACTCAGTATATGTTGCCCGTACTGAGCCCTACATGTATTTTTCTTTGTTTTCCTTTTATGGAGTGCAGCGAGGGTACCAATGACTTCAAATTTCCCTCAGCTCTCGACAGCTTCCAGCATATCACGTTCCAGGGTGAGCTATTTATTTAAGCTCGTGTTCGATTCTCTCGGTCATGACATGATGTCTTATGTTTTCGGAAACATACCATTCTATTCTTTTATTTTGGTGTATTTGATATTCTTAGACTTAGTATTTGGAGATTAGATGCCCTTGATGTGATGACTTTTCAGGTTTTGGGAAATGATATTTTAATAAGTTTTGGAGCTTCTGCATTATTTTTATTATTCATAGTTGAATTATTGGTATATGTTGGGGTTTGGATTCCTTGGTTCTCCCACCTAGGAGGTTAAGTGTGGGTGCCACTCACGATTCATTCTGGGTCGTGACACTCATACAAAACATGAAATGAAGTTAATCCCAAATCTTATCTCGAGATTGATTTTCTTATCTTATGACTCTAAAGGTATAAGATGATACTTGAGATATTATTACATCATGTAAGTTGAATATAACTTTGTTGGAGTGAAGATATAACACAAATTATATTATTGTCTTACTGGTGGGATTTGTAAAAAGGCCCTCTCTTTTGTCAATTTCTTTTTTAAGTTTGTATCGTGGGCTTCTAGTTTACTCAAACTAGGATTGTATCGAATATGCATGTCGAGATAATTAATTAGCATGGGCCTTAAGTATGGACAAACAATTGTAAACTAAACAATGTAAATTGATGATGAGAATATTGAAAATATATTAATCACCAAGAATGTGTTTTGTATGAAGAAAAACTTTTTCCGGAAAATGTTTTCTAACTTTCTCATGTTTTGTTGGGTCAAATGTTTTTCAAATAAACTCATTTTTCTCAAATTTAAGGAAAATGACTTCCCTTCAAAACATAACGAAAATATTTTTCAAAACTTTTTTTCAACCTCGCCTACCGAACCCACCCTACCAGCCCCCAACTCACCCTACCAGCCCCCCCCCCCTACCCAACCAC
>NC_028641.1:27612362-27614445 GCF_001406875.1 Solanum pennellii | reverse complement strand
TAGCCCCCTACCAGCCCCCCCACCCCCTCAAATAATATTATTACTAGCTTTTTAAAAAAATATATACTACAAATTGTAAGTTTTTCACCCCTACCCTCAACCACCCCCCTCCCCCAACAAAATTTTAGTTTGTTTTTTTTTAAAAATTCGACTTCAAAAATTATTTTTTACTCTAAAACAAAGGATATTTTTTTCAAAAAGTTTTTTTTATTCTAAAATCAAACACTAAAATATTTTTCCAGAAATTATTTTATACTTATCAACTAAACATGAGAAAATAAGTCAAATTTTACTTGTTTTCCAACAAAAAATTTTCCTTAATACTAAACACATCCCAAGTCTTGCTCATTTTTAATTCATCCATAATTGATTTATCCCCTTTCGTTTAAATCACCTTCTAGATAAAACTTCTATTTTTATGAGGATTAGCCATATTTGAAGAAGTTGACGAATCTAATATTAATTGACTACGTACATAATAGATTTATGTCAAACTTTTTAATGTCGTGACTTCACTAAAAAAATTGATGGTCTCACTTGATAAATGGTTAATGAGTTAGAGAAGTATGCAATGTCTAGAAGTTGGGAAGGGATGAATAATAGTAGGGATGCTAATTAGGGAGGTATGGGAAGTAACTTATGGTGCTACAAGCGTTAGTATTTTTCAACAAATTTCAGTTTTGATTGGAAATTTTTGGTGGAGTAGCAGGGAAAACGACTATGTTTGTGTTTGATCTTTATAACTACATTAAAAGGAAACATATGAAAGTGAACTTTTAGCTCAATTACACATAAGTCCAGGGAGGTGTTTTATCCTCTTATACTAAAAGACAATCACTGAGAGCTTGTATGATCATTTTTTCTCATAGCAAAATATACGACATGATTTTCTATTGTGGTTGTGCATAACAAATTGTTCGATATAATTATCTTTATTTTATTGATTGAAGAAGACAGTATAATACCCTTTATGACTAACATGAACTTACTCTTCAAATTCGTTTTTGTTTTCAGGCAAATTATAGATATTCTAACTACTGGAATATACTCTGAAATTATTTATGAATTGTAAGAGGCACGTTATTCATGATTAGTAAGATAGAACTTCGATGGAAACAATACTTGGTGCAGGTCTTATTTTTACACAAGATGATTACAGGTGGTGTAGGTGTCATCACAGGAACAACTATGTCTATTTTAGGCTGAATAGAATATCTTTAGTTGGAGAGTTACCATTATGATATTTTCATGTTTGTACACTAGATATTTTAATTTTTATGCTGGTGGATAGTGTTGTTTTTTTATTGATTTTATGGCATTTCTGGTGGCTTTTTACTTTGGGTGGAGTTTAACGTTGAAGGCTTGATTTCAGAGCTATTGTTTGGATTATGGCACATATTTATTTTTAATGTAGAACATTTTATCTCCCACTTTAATAATTACCATGTCGGCCGTGCAAAGCACTGGCCTTGGCCTATCTAGTATATATTCATATAGTCATATGATTAGATGAGAAAATATTTATATATAATGACATGTTATACATCTATTAATTTGATGTATATATTTAGGTTCCGTTTGACCTAGTGATATGAAATCATGATTTGAAATTATGAGAATGAAATTGAAGTTTTGTTTGGACATTTTATGTTGTTTGTTTTCTCATAAACATAAAACCTATAGCTTGTAAAGCTATTAAAATTGTCTCAATTATTTATAAGATCTTAACAAATTAGAAAAAGTTTATAAAATCGCATAATATCATATCACAAAACTTTTCTAAAATATTAGCATATTTATTGACCAAACTTATTTTCATTTAAAAAAATAAACATAAGTTGTTGTGTCTAGTATTTAATATTGTAACGACCTGTTTAGTCGTTTTGAGCAGCAGATTTATTTCTGGAAAAACTGGCTAAGATTACGGACATCACGACGGACCGTCATAGGCACGACGGCCCGTCACAGATGTCTCGTTTCAGCATACTTAGAATTCTGAAATTGGGTACAGAAAATCGACTCTCTGTAATCGGTGACGGACCTGCAGGACGTGCCGTCACATCCACGACGAGCCGTCGTAAGC